>NC_067220.1:41955673-42245673 GCF_019924925.1 Ctenopharyngodon idella
AGCTTTTTTACTTCTAGTATGTGTAACTGATGCTTCATGTATATTATCAATCACGTGCTGCCACAAAAAATGATGGGAAATGCAGACAAGTTTGGGGTCGATAAAATTTTTTTAAGTTTTTGAAAGACGTCTCTTCTGCTCACCAAGGCTGCATTTATTTGATCAAAAAATACAGAGAAAACAGTAATATTGTGAAATATTATTACAATTTAAAATAAAATGTTTTCTATGCGAATATATTGTAAAATGTAATTTACTCCTGTGATCAAAGCTGAATTTTCAGCCTCATTCCTCCAGTCTTCAGTGTCACATGATCCTTCAGAAATCATTCTAATATGATGATTTGCTGCTCAAGAAACATTTCTGATTATTATCAATGTTGAAAACAGTTGTGCTGCTTCATATTTTTGTGTAAACCATGATAAATTTATTTTTTCAATATTGTTTGATGAATAGAAAGTTTAAAAGAACAACATTTATATGAAACAGAAATCTATTGTAACATTATAAATATCTTTACTGATCAATTTAATGCATCCTTGCTGAATAAAAGTATTACTTTCTGTAAAGAAAAATCTTACTGACCCCAAACTTGAAGGCTGGCAAGCATTTTTTCTTTAACAGTAAGGAAAATGCATGCAAACTGAATGTACAGTCAGTATTCACATGTAAAGCCTGCACCATTATTGAGATGCTGAAACAATGATTACAATTTTCTGTATATTAAGGTAATATTTTAACACCTCTTTAATTGTTACATTCCTAACTCGAAAAGTAGGAGCTTAAAGAAAATGTCCCACTAGTAATTATGGTGACATTCATGTGATAAAGGCGATCATTTAGACATCACATTTCATCCTGAGACTCAATCCATCATGCCAGACATTGAAATCGAACACAGAGCACCTTTAATTTTTCAACACGCATCAATTAGTCAGAGAGGAAAAAAGCCACTAATTTCATCATGTGTGATATGTCTCAACAGACAGCATCCTGTTTCACTGTTCTCAGAAGAGAAGTGACTGTCTGAGAGTTTAGGTCACTGATCCAGGACTAGTTTACTTGTGCTAGTCAGAGTAATTGCCGTTATACTATTCATGAAACACAAACGGTCACCTCATTGTCAGTGTGTGAATGAATACGGCTTCATGTGTGGTTTTTAGTTTGGATGTGTCAGAATCACATTTCCTCTTCCTGTTCACACAGGAACTGCAGGCGCGTCTGACAGAGGAGATAAGTCTCATGCGATCCTTCATCACAGGTCAAAGGTCAGGAGTTGTCCCCCTTGGCAGCTACGAAAGGAGCACCTCCGAATTAGAGGTGAGGCTCTGACCTCTGACCCGTAGATTATGGCTTCATCATCAGATTTAAAAAGAGTAATAATTCAGAAAGATGTGTACAGATGCATTTCAGAAGCATATTAGAATATTTTAATTCATGCAAATTAAGTCAGTATGTAAATCTCCCAAAATTATACTCTACTGTTCAAAAGTTTGGCAGCATATTAGAATGATTTCTGAAGGATCATGTGACACTGAAAACTGGAGTAATGATGCTGAAAATTCAGCTTTGATCACAGGAACATATTGCATTTTACAATATATTCACATAGAAAACAGTTATTTTGAATTATAAAAAATATTTCACAATATTTGTTTTTACTGAATATTTTTGAGCAAATAAATGCAGCCTTGGTGAGCAGAAGAGACTTCTTTTAAAAACATTAAAAAATCGTACCGACCCCAAACTTTTGAACGTAATGTAATGAAATAAGGCAGAGCAGATAAATTGATGTTATTGTAACAAATTTGCTAATATATCAAAAGTTACTAAAACTCAAGGACTGTTGTTAGATGTTTAGCCATATATTTGATACTCTATCTATGCAAACAATAATCAATAACAAACAAGTCAATTCACTCTCCATCAAAAAGATGCAGAAATAGGAGGGGAAAAGCAAGGATTGATCTCACCAAATCCTGTAATCCTCCATTTTGTATCCAAAAATAATCCACTACATGATTAATCCACAAAAAAAAAATACTTATAAATCCCAGACTGTAGGTGAAATTATATTCTTGTATCATTCTTGTACATTCCTCATGGCTGTCACCTTTGACCCCATTTCTTCTTTCAGATAACCCTAATTAAAAGTCCTCTGCACTTTCTGTCATGTTTAGGAATCAGAAGAAAACAGCGATACTATCGCAATGTTAAATTTGGTGTCTTTTTGGAAAACAAAAGTATTGAATTTTTTTGTAATAATATGTTGAAGTTTTATCTACACAAATATTGATTTGTTAAAGTTTCTCCATGTCTGAGGCATTTAAAAAATATTTTATAATTCCTTAAAACAACTAAAAAATAGGAATGTAATTTAATTTGCTTTTCATGTTTTGGTATTATTTTTATTTTTTATTTGTTTATTTATTTATTTTTTTTTTGTGTTTACGATATGCTGCTTGGTCTTATTGTTAATGTGTTTAACAATGATAATATGTTAATGCCTGTTTGTTATTTGAAAAAGATTTAATTAAAAAAAAAAGATATTTAGTCTGCACATCTCCAAACATCACGTGTCCAGTAGAAGGACAATCGGGCTCATTTTTAAATTTGAGGGGTGAGATTGAAGATGCTTTTAAGGTCCATATCTTGTAATTACGACATTAACCAGCAGGGGCTAATTGACCATGCTAACCTGGCTTGACCCCTTATTATATGTCAGATTTTGGCAAATGCATTTGATACCTGGGATTTCCACTCTGTTCATACAGAGACTTTGCATTACTGTGCACCGAACATATAACCAAAGTCCCTTCTATAGTCTTTGATATAACGCATACTGTAAAAATAGTGTGGGTTTGGTCGTCTTGGCTTCTGTTGGAGTTTAGAGACACGCGAGGTTGATAACATAATCAGGGGCGGGGCATGTGATGTGATGTGAGCGATGTGTTTCTGTGGACAAACACTGCCATCTACTGGTCATATTAGTAAATAACCCAATTGTTATTTTCCAGATCCATGTTTTTACAATAATAAATCCTTAATAATTCGATTAACTTTTCTTTGTCCTGCTAAATTAGATGTATTTTGTTTAATTTGTCCATTTGTGTGGGTGGTTTATAAATTATTAATGATAAAACTGGTTTGAGTGTTGACAAATAATATTGACATTGCTCCATAATCTAAGTGAAAGATTATATTTTAGATGCTGTGTGGTCACTATTTCCTTTTCACCAATTTTAATCTTTTTTTGCACTAATAGTATGACAAATTTGGAACAAAATATAGATTCTTGATTAATATGAGGTCAAAAATGAATGAATACTTGAATTAGTATTGTCATACTGACGGACATGCTCATGTGTAGATGTTGCTGAAAGTGAAGGAGAGTGAGGTGGAGTATCTTCACAAGGAGATCAGCTGCCTCAGGAAAGAGGTCCAAACTCTAACTAAGGTACAAATCTGTATGAAATCAAAACGCCATTCACGTTCTTAATACATGCTTCTAGTCTTATTGCAAATAGATCAAACTATATAAGTTTTAGATTTACATTCGACCATGAATAATTGATTGATTATAGTAATATCTGTAGTAACAGGTGTTCTCTGTGCCTGCAGGAGAATGAAGCGCTGAGCGAGCGCTATAAGGAGGTGTATGTTGAGCTGAGTGAATTAAGGGGTCGCAGTGAGAGAGACATCAATGCACTTAAAGAACACCTCAAACTCACTGACGCTGCGCTGGAGGAGGGGCGTCTCCTAGGCAACCGCAGCACCGACCAATGAGAACTCAGCAGGAGCTCATAAGAACATTAGAGTAACATTGGGATGCATTGGTTTTGGCCACATATATACAAGATATTGTGTTATGTGGAGGATTTTTTTTTTTTGGTTAATTTAAAAAGCTTTTTCTTTAGAAACTACAATGGTGCTAAAAATGAATAAATATTCCATATTCTTAAAGCAAGATATATTTTAAGTTAAATGCAATAAAAATTTAAAAAAAAAAAAAAAAAAAAAGGCCTCTGTTGGACTCTCTAAGTGCGTGAAAAAGTGTATGAATCTGAATGTGATGTCCAATAACACACACACACACATTTATGTCACATATATAACAAAAACACAACCAGCAACTAACATTCAAACAATTTATTAAATAGAAGAGAGGCTATCGATGAGGGAAGCCTCAAATCATATTGTCGTAGACAATATTTTGAAACATAAACTAGCATTAAACGTTGGCTTCTGGACAGGTTTAGTGTAATGCAGCAATATGAACACAAGAGAGTGTTGACAATCTTCATTATTGCATAAATATATCCTGTTCATCTGCATCAGGCACATTTAAGACGATCTGCAGACTGCTGGAGTGAAACCTGCACAAGAATATAAATATATGGAACCACAAACACATCATATAATGGTAATACACAATATAAAGAGATTAGTCTACCTTCGCTCAGTCATCATCATCATCATCATCTGGGACGAAGATCTCATGTTCTTCCAGAAGGGCAGCGAAATTTTTACTGATCAGATTACCAACATAGAGGAAGGGAATCACCACTATCACCATACGGGTCAGACCGAACGGGACCTGTAGAAATATTACAGAAGTACATCAAATTGTACCTTAATTAATAATAATAATAATAATAATAATAATAATAATAATAATAATAATAATAATAAATGTGCATTTTGAAACCTTTACAATTAATAATTTGGCGGATAAAATATTACTTAAAAGCACATTTCGTATAAACCACACACAGATAACACAGTCGTCAAACTGACATAAATAATTGATTTTAGAAACAACCGTACACGAAGTACACTTCCTCGTTTTATAAAATATGTGCCGCTCCAGCAACATGATTGGCCAGCAGTCATGTCAGTCAAGGCATTCTTAATTTTCATTGGCTAGCAAGAAGCCCAACCCTGGTTACTGCGTCCCTTCGGGAGCCTCCAGCTGCAATGTTTAGACATGTATAAACGCACCTTAACTGGTTTAGGAAGGACACCCCCCGATGTGTTTGACACGGCGGCTCGGCTGAGAGTCGGTCCTGTCGCATTCACCAATTTTGGACCCGTGTTGCGGTTCAGCATTGCTGTATTTCTAATGAAAAAAGCTCGAGAGAGAAGACCCACCAACGACGCCATGTTTCCTGCTTGTGCGCTTCAGAGACACGCCCAGTGAACCCGCCTCATTTGGATTTATAATTAGGGGGAGGAGCACATATGTGTCTGTTTACCATAGGCGTTTACTGAATTCGGCAAAAAACAAAAACGAGTTGACAGAAGTGATTTGTGTTTGTACAATATGTCTATATTACAGTATTTATGTCAGTAAAGCTTCACAATGATTTGGGCCTCTATACATTTCAATGACTAAATGGAAGGGTGGGATTTCGCACAAACATTCATGTATCAGTATCAACTTTTTCACTAGAGACACACCCGCCAGGTCAAGGTACACATCATTGTATATGATAAAGCTCGACAATTGCTTTTCTTGATAATATGACAGTGACTGTAGCATCTAGAACGCTGACTTTAAAAAATAGTATTGTTAGCATTTAATTATTTATTAAGTGTACATTAAAGTGATAAAGTAAAATAATAACGTAATCTTGAATTCACTGCAATATGCATCGATTGAGACGACTTTGACATTATAATGTTGTGATTAGCTGACTAATTAGAAACTACATAAAATACAAATGATTTGCAAACAATTAATTTTGACAGTGGTTGATTGGTTGAATAGTATTTAGAGCCATATGAATTGCAGAACGTAGCAAATAGCCCGCCCTCATTTCTTTGATTGACGACTTTTTTGACCAATCAAAGCTCTCATCGGAGAACGCAGAGCCAATCGGCGAGCTGCTCGGGCTGGACTGAGGGCAAATCCAAAGAACTGGAAAAAATCAAAAATGGCGCCCAGCTCGAAATCTGAGAAAGATGACAACAAACAAAAACAACAGAGAAAACACAAAGATCACGTCATCAAACTCCTCACGCGCGGGCGGGTAGGCAGAAAAAGGGACTTTTCGCATTTATGTCGTGAAATGTTTCAACAGCATAACGTAGATAATAATGTGTGTGTTATTAGCATGTTTAGCTGTAGCCTATTTAAACGCCTTTATGTGTCTCTCAAAGTTCATTATTTGTGTATGCGAAGCGTTTAATGGGCACACCTACAGAAAAGCAATGGAAAAATATTTATTTGCAGTATGTGGTTCTTTGGGGCAATAACAACAAACAATGATCATGTTTATGAATCTGTCATGATTGAAATGTCCATCAATAAGTACATTATTATTCATTATTCTGCACTGACATCTATCATTCACATCGAAATGACATACTCTATCCTCAACCCCATATCATTTATTGGAAAATGTCATTTTTCTTTAACATAAATGGATGGTAGACATGCCTCAGCCAGGTTGAGCTCAGTACAAATATATATCATGGTCTTGATATTTAGCAAAACACATTAATAGCTTTATCAGTCTAAAATCTTATTTAACTGGCTTAGTTATGGCTATGTTTTCTAGTTGTATTACTCTCTATCTGTATTAATGTCTCTGTCTGTCTGTCTTTCAGCTGAATGGGCAGCTCTCTCAGCGGCTCTTCCGAAAGCTCCCTCCACGTGTCTGCGTCCCGCTGAAGACCATCGTCAGTGAGGAGTTCCTCAGAGCAGGGTAAGGAGAACATGCGGTCTGTGTCGGAGTCATGTGAATGCTGTATCTGATTCATCTGTCTCTCTGCTATCACAGGCACATCTTCCTGGGCTTCACCAAGTGCGGCCGGTACGTGCTGTCCTACACCAGTGACTGTGGAGAGGACGATGACTTCTCTTTCTACACCTATCACCTGTACTGGTGGGAGTTTAACCTGCACAGCCGCCTCAAACAGGTGAAACAACCGTTCGCTGAGTCTATCCTTATTTCACCATGAAACTTGTTTACTGGTGCGAGGGCGGGACAACCTGTCACTTTCATGAGATCCACCAATAGCAAACCACAACCATTCAATCAATTCCCCGTGGAGAAAATCAAGCCCCGCCCTACATTTGTTCTTGTTTGAGAAGATATACGGATATACATCACAATAGAGAAGAAATGACTGTCGCAACTTCTGTTTAATGCCGACTTTAAGCCTCTGGTGGTCTTTGGTAATTTTAAACAGAAAAATTTTTCATTTTACATTTACACAAATTTTGTGACTTGTGTGGCACTTGCTATATGAACACAAAAAAATCATGGACGTGATTAGAAAAGGCTAAATGGTCTTAAAAATATAGTCAAAAATGACCGCGATAGAAAATAAATGGGAAATATGGAAAAAAAATTGGGTGTAAAATCTACAAATCGGCTATGATTATGTAGTTTTTGATAACTAATATATCCAAAATTTGATATATATAATGCAAATGCAAAACCTGCAAATGCAAAACTTAATAATACTAAGCAATTATGTCTGAAAATACTCTTTTAAACAACTAGGGAATACACAGCCCCATATATAAATACATATATATATATATATATATATACACAAACACACACGATAGGCATTTTTAACATAAGACTGTTTTAATTAAAAATAATATTAATTTTTTTTCCTATTATTTGTATTATTTTATATGGAAATAAATGGTGCCTAATTTAAAATCAGAATCAGCGAATCAGAGGTGAATATTGTCTAGATTAGTACCATGAAATCCCCTCAAAAAACATTAAGTAATATGTATTATTGAATAAAGTACATTCATTTTGTTAAAAACATGTTACACTAATTGTCTGTTTTGATTGCCGAGGATCACGAGTGCGGGTGGTTAGGGGGTGAGGGGGTTAAACTATTTGAACAGTCTGTAGTTGTGGCTTCTTCCCATCTAGATCGACGTGACACTTGATCTGTTTCTTTCTCTTTTCAGGTGCATCATGTGCGTTTGTTTGCGGGTGAGGACATCTACACCGATCTCTATCTGACCGTCTGCGAGTGGCACAATGATCATTCCAAGCTGGTTGTCTTCGGCTTTAAGTAAGAACCTGTCTTCCTCCTCTGTGCTGTCTGTTATGGGTCAGTGGCAGGGTAGTTTAAAGTCCCCCTGTAGTCAATAATTTTATCCCTTAAAACTCATCTTTGATCACCAAAATGACATATTTTATAAAAAATTCCTGTGAAATGCCTTAAAATAGCTTAAATGTAACTCTACACCCTTGCTTCATTTACTATACACCAAACCATGAATATGCAAATTAATTCCCGCCTCCACTCAATCACACCAGCTCAGAATACCTGATCCACTCGCTCAACTGTAGTAAACGCTGCACAATAGCAAGTGGAAATACTGGTTTAATTCAGTCATATATGTTTGAACCAGAAACTGATTCAAAAGAAGGACGAGTGAATTAAACAGGCTTGTCTACAAGTCGATGTATCAGAATGATAATATGTTTTATGTATCTCTCTCTACAACTTCGAACACTTAAAGGGTTAGTTCACCCAAAAATGAAAATTCTGTCATTTATTACTCACCCTCATGGCGTTCCACACCCGTAAGACCTTCGTTAATCTTCGGAACGCAAATTGAGATATTTTTGTTTAAATCCGATGGCTCCGTGAGGCCTACATAGGGAGCAATGACATTTCCTCTCTCAAGATCCATAAAGGTACTAAAAACATATTTAAATCAGTCGAATCATGATTCGACACGCTGATTCATTACGCTCCGAAACTTCCTGAAGCAGTCTTTTGAAATCGGCCATCACTAAATAATTCGTTATTTTGTTTTTTTTGGCGCACCAAAAATATTCTCGTCGCTTTATAATATTAATATTGAACCACTGTACTCACATGAACTGATTTAAATATGTTTTTAGTACCTTTTTTGTACATTTTATGCTTTCTTTTCTTTTTGTTTTGTGGCTGCGATCGGTGGAAGGGGATTTGACTGTGTTTGTCTCGTAATGTTTTGTGTAATACTTTATCATTTTATTTCCTGTCAGACACTCTGTTTTATTGTGTAACAGTTGCAATATCTTTTATAAGTCTGCAAAAAACTCAATAAAAAGACATGGAATAAAAACACACTACAAAATTTAAAGTGCCCCGATATGCTTTTTCAAATATTCCCTTTCATGCAGTGTGCAGTAAAGCTGATTATGAATGTAAAAGGTCTGCAAAGTTTTAAAGATCAAAGTGCACGATAACTACAGTTATCGTCTCCTAAAAGAAAGAATCGATTCTGAACTGCTGAAACAAGTTGTCAGCAATTCCAGTCTCACTTCTTGCTTGAACCTACATAAGTGTAACAAAATTTGCATAATGTCAGCCTATGGTCTTCATTGGCTGTCTGCAAGCAATGTCTTCTTTGACCCTCAAACACTGTAGTTGTAGCTGAGGCCTGGAACAGTTTGGTTCGTGTTGTTGACATGCCGAGAAGACGCTGTTTTCAGCACTGAGCATCCACTTTTCATACACTTCCAAACGATGAGATTCGGGCTCAAATTGACTCAAAAACAACATTAGGAGTCTTTAAAATAGCATAATAAGGGCACTTTAACTAACAAAAAAATAAAAACGAATTCACTATTAAAAAATATAATAGTATCTCAGTGATAGTAAAATAAGACCTCTCAGTGTATATCTAAACTTGTGCTCTCTGTGATCTGTCAGCACACGCAGCTCCAGTTCAGCCCTGATGAACATGATGATGAGTGATGAGAACAACAGAGACATCTACATCACCATCACCTCGATGCCTCCTGCACAGCCGTGCAAACAGTGCTGTCCCACGTCCTCCGTATCCACCATACGCACAGGTACACACGCTGTGTTATTGACCGCTTACTAGGGATTGGAGCAGAGCAATTAAACGCCTTTCTCCGGTGCAGGTGGCGAGTGTCTGCAGCACGGTTACGTTCTGAACGCTCGCTATCAAGTGGTTTATCCATTCCCGACCTTCCAGCCGGCGCTGCAGCTGAAGAAGGACCAGGTGATTCTGCTCAACACCAGCTACTCTCTGGTGGCCTGCGCCATCTCCCTCTGCCCAGGTACACACAGATTGATCGTTCACGTCATTGTATGTTACTTTGTTGATGTCCACGTGAGTGTGTGCTTTTGTGCTCTCTCTCTCAGGTAGCATTATGATTCGTTTTAGAAAATTGTTCGTTTGGACAGTTAATTTTAATCAAATGATTAAAAGAATGATTTACTGATTCATTTGATTCAATAGTTTTCGTAAAAACTGATAACTCATGAATTTACTTTTTCATTCAAAGAACTGACTCATAAAGAGACATTTGTAAAAAATAAAAAAATTAATTCATCAAAGAATCCTGGAAAAAATCTGCGACAGTTTCCACAGAAATACAAAGCAGCACAACTGTTTTCAACATTGATAATAATCAGAAATGTTTCTTGATCATCGAATCATCATATTAAAATGATTTCTGAAGGATCATGTGACACTGAAGACTGGAGTAATGATGCTGAAAATTCAGCTTTGATCACAGGAATAAATTACATTTTAACATATATTCAAATAGAAAACACTTATTTTAAATTGTAATAAAATTACACAATATTATTGTTTTATTTTTACAGTTGTATTTTAGTGTGAAATTATTATTGTGATTTAATGATCTCTATTAAAGGGTTAGTTCACCCAAAAATGAAAATAATGTCATTTATTACTCACCCTCATGTTGTTCCACACCCGTAAGACCTTCGTTAATCTTCTGAACACAAATTGAGATATTTTTATTTAAATCCGATGGCTCCGTGAGGCCTACATAGGGAGAAATGACATTTCCTCTCTCAAGATCCATTAATGTACTAAAAACATATTTAAATCAGTTCATGTGAGTACAGTGGTTCAATATCAATATTATAAAGCGACGAGAATATTTTTGGTGCGCCAAAAAAACAAAATAATGATTTATATAGTGATGGCCGACTTCAAAACACTGCTTCAGGAAGCTTCGGAGCATTATGAATGTTTTGTGTTGAATCAGCGGTTCGGAGCGCCCGAGTCACGTGATTTCAGCAGTTTGACACGCGATCCGAATCATGATTCGACACAAAAGATTCATAACGCTCCAAAGCTTCATGAAGCAGTGTTTTGAAATCGGCCTCACTGAGCCATCGGATTTCAACAAAAATATCTTAATTTGTGTTCCGAAGTTGAACGAAGGTCTTACAAGTGTAGAACGGCATGAGTAATGAACGGCATGTAATCTCTCTCTGTGTCTCTGTAGGAGACGGGCAGCAGGATTGTCAAAACAATCAGATCTTGTACCGAAAGAGAGAAGCTTCTTCCTCTTCTCCTCCTGCTGGACCTATATCACCATCCTCATCCTCATCCTCATCAACCTCATCTGAGGAGTCATCTAACATCAGACAGTCAAAGCCCCATTTTACCCCGCTCTCCCCCGGCCAATCACAGGCTGCTGTGCGGGCCAGAGAGTTTGCAGCTGACATTTTCCGCCGAGCCCAGGCTGGAACAAGGGAACACGACAGGTGCAAAACCAAAGAGAAAGAAGAGACTGAAACCCAGCGATTCCCCAGCGAGGAAGACCGAACGACAGAGGGACATGAACGAGACGCTGAGGTCCCAGGACCCTCGTCTTCCTCCTCGGGAGAGAACCAATGTTCAGTGCCGCCCACAGAGGCAGAGGAAAGCGCTGTGTGTAACACAGTCATGTCTCCTGGATCCACCTCCTCCGTCTCCTCTCTGTCTCCACATGCTCATGAGCCTTCATCCTCCTCTTCGTCCTCAGAACCTTCTTACGTCAACTACACCACTCTCAGATACAGACTACCACAGGCTGGAGCGGCAGAGCAGCCGAGCGGTACTACATTTATTTATTAAAATGTGCATCTTTGATACCAATACAGAACTTTGGACATTACTAAAAATAATAACATAACTTGCAGTTCAGTGAGTCAGATGTTGATTCAGAAACCGCTCTGGGCAGTGTTTCCCAAAAGCATCGTAAGCCTAAGTTGAATCGTAGCTCCATTGGTGGCAATGGTTCTACGATCAACTTAGGCTTGCGATGCTTTTGGGAAACGCAGCCCTGATCTATTCAGTTCAGAGGAGGATTCATCAGACTGATTCAAAACTGTAACTTGTCTTTTTAAACTGTTTATAACAACAACTGACTCGGAAGAGTTATTTGTCCGTGAATCGGTCTACTCTGCTCGTGCTGTATGTTTTTGATTCTCTGAAAAGAATCTGCTCATAAGATTCATTTGTTTGTGAATCAGACTACAGTGGTTGCACTGTATATATTTTTGTTTCACTAAAAGTAATTTACTCGCAAACCAGGCTACACCAGTCACACCTTATATTTTCGATTCACTAAAAGAACTGATTCATAAAAAAAATAATTTGTGACTCAGACTACACTAGTCACACTCTATGATTTTGATTCACTAAAAAGAGTCATATTATAAGAGCCATTTTGTTCATGAATCATACTACACTGGTTGCACTATATGTTTTTGATTCACTAAAAAGAATCAAATTATAAGAGTCATTCGTGAGTGAATTAGACTACACTGGTCACAGTTTTTTTTTTTTGGATTTACTATTTGTGAATCAGACTACACCAGTTGCACTGTATGCTTATGATTCACGTAATGGACAAAGAGTCATTTGTTCATGAATCAGTTTACTCTGCCAGTGTTGTGTGTTTTTGATTCACTAAACAGAACTGGTTCATAAAAGATGTGACTATTTGACAATGTATAATGTTGAAGAATATGCTTTTTTCCCCACCTAAATGTGCATCTGATTACATAATATGTCTATATAGTCTAAAGTGTGTAGAATTTTCTCATTTCTACACCAGACAGCTCACCTGAACCAGTATATAATCTATAGTCTGTCTGTCTCTTGTCTTCAGGAGAGGAAGATGATAAAGTCCAGCTTCCTTTCACTGTGACGGATCTGAAGGGACGAAACTTACAGCTGGTGACGGGACAGTACAGCGGTCAGGTGTGTGTCTGAGACGTTACTATGATACTGCACATGTCAAATGCTGCAGGATGTTGTGTCTGAACTCTCGTGTCTCTCTCAGTGTGTGTGTATCGAGCAGCTGACGCTGGATTTCGAGTATCTCATCAACGAGGTCATCAGGAATGATGCTGATTGGGGCTCCCAGTTCTGTTCCTTCAGCGACTATGACGTCGTCATCCTCGAGGTGACGTTACTTGTTTAGGAGGAAACTGCTGTTTTGTGTTTTATGATTTGTTTATCCGCTTGATAAGTAGTGAAGTAAGGAATGCTGTTTCCGGGTCTAAGCCTCTATTCGTTTCACTTGGGAATGCTGTCTCAACAGCCGTTTATGAGCACTATTTATTCATATTACACATTTAAGCTAAGCCTTTTTTACTACAGTCTCCATGGTCGCTCGGCGCGATTCTCTGATTGATGAAACCAATGGGATCACTCGGGTCCTAAAGGGGACCCGATTCCTGGGGGGGACTCGATTTCCCACCACAGCGGAACTCAGCTGTTGCACTCTATTGGTGCAGTGTTCTAATTTGCATGTGTTATGTTGTTTCTATGGTGACAGGTTTGCCCGGAGACCAACAAAGTGGTGATCAACATCGGGCTGCTGCTACTGGCGTTCTCTAATTGTGAGGATGAGCACTGCAGGTACACACACATGTTGGTAAACCTATCATTATGAGGAAAATCCATAATGGTTTTTATACTGAGCTAATGATATTTTCTGGAAAACTTTCTGCATTTGGCCTGAAACCTGAATACACACTACATTATGTAGGCCAAACCAGTTCATACACACACACACATTTCAACCTGTCCACACACACACACATGCATAATGAAATGCTCATTAATACTTTACATTCTGTCTTTGTTTGTAGACCGAAGTCGTATCACTCCAGTCTGCAGGTCAGTTGGGATTTAAACACAGGAGCGTGTCACACAGTGGGTGTCGGCGACCTCACTGAGGTCAAAGGTCAGACCAGGTAACGACCTTCAGATGTTCTCTCTGGGTAGATAGAGGTGTGCTGTCCGTCCCTTCATTCAGATGTCATCATATGCTTGTCTCTAGTGGAAGTGTGTGGAGCTCCTACAGGAAGTCATGTGTGAACACCGTCATGCGGTGGCTCGTCCCAGAGAGCAGCTCACGCTACATCAACCGCATGACCAATGAGGCTATGCATAAAGGTGTGGTTTACACGGACACATGCTCATCAAGTCTGCATTTATGTGATCAAAAATACAGTAAATAATTGGCGTGTCATTATGAAACTCAGGATGTGTCTTCAGTACCTTGCTCTGACAGTACTCAAAAAGTTTTGGGGCAGCGCCACCTTGTGGTCAAAGGTTATAATAAAATTTCCAAAAATGCTAATAACTTTTGATTAAATTAGCATATTGTAATGAACTGGTCTTAATAGATTCCTTGGGTCATGCCGAGAACATTGATACCAATTTTGCCACAGTCTGCCAAACTTCCTGTCGGCCATTTTGATTTTCTTAAAAAACCTACTTTTTCGAACCCCTCGTAGAGCGTTTGTATGATTTTCACCAAATTCAAGTCAGATCATTTTCAGACTGTGCCGGCCAAAAATTTATGGATTGTGTTGATAAATTAAACTGTTTTTGTATACTGTTACAACAAATTTGTGGCATGATGCCAAAATGACTCTGCAGTGCTTTGACATATTGACATCAAACTTGTCACCTCACTCTGACCACACCACATCAATTTGGTCACAGCGCCACCTATTGGTTGAAAGTAATAAACCAGTAAATCAAATTACTAGTGATTGTATTTATACATTTTCAGCCATTTTACCTTAAATCATCTTAAAATGTCTTTAATTGCTCGTTGTTGCAGCTGGTCTGATGCTCCCAGCCATGTTGGCACGACTTATCGTGTTCTTTGCGCTTAGCCCTGATAATTGCTGCTTGCAGCTATATTTTATTCCTGTAATCAAAGCATCCATCCTTCCAGCATGATCCTTCAGAAATCATTCTAATATGCTGAATTGATGCCCAAGAAGCATTTCAGATTATTATCATTTGTGCCGCTTCATATTTTTGTAGAAACAATTTTCTTCCAGGATTCTTTGATGAATTAATAGAAAGTTCAAAAGAACAGCATTTATTTGAAATGAAAATCTTTTGTAACATTATCAATGCCTTTACTGTCACTTTTGATCAGTTTAATTCACCCTTGCTGAAGTAGTATTAATAGTATTCATTTCTTTTTTTAAAAATCACACTGATCCTAAACTTTTGAACGGTAGTGTATATATGATTTCCATGATTTGCAGACAGCCTCACAAGGTGAAGGGATTTATATTTTTTGAACAGATTTAAGACATTTTATGGTATTTTATATTTAAAAATGGAAGCCATATGTGTTTTCCTATGAGTAAAAATAAAAAAGGGTAATTTTGAGATTAAGAAATTAAGTCACATTGTGAGATATAGTATAGGGAGTATAGGGCAAAACAGGACTCCATATTTAAAATGCATTTGATTAATTCAAATAATTTATTTATTTTTAAATGATATTTTTGCCATTTTTATTATGGGTATTTGTCATTAAAACTTTATTTAATAACTAATAAATTAAGTAATTTACTTGACTTTAATCAGTTAATAAATAATAACACTATTTGTTACTTCCAAAAAGTAATTAGATTAAATAATACGTCACTTGTAACATGTTACCCACAATACTTGACTTGTGACAGTGTTTTTAGAAATCAGAAATGTGACTGTGCTGTGTGAGTTCATGTTGTTTTTCCGGTTATTGCAGGTTCTTCTCTCCAGGTGTTGGCTGATAATGACAGAGGCACGTGGATCGTCCTGTGAGAGAGACGACACTCACACTCACACTGCTCCTTCAGTGCTGCTCTACAGACTCTATACAGTCCAAACGCACCCGCTCTCAGTGTTTCCGTCATGTTTGTCATGTGTGTCTGTGGGAAAGGATTATTCAGGGACCTGCAGCCAGATAAAGACGCGTTTGGGCCAAACAAATCCCACCTGTATGGATGACGCCGCTGGACCTCTGGGATCATCGCATCGCACCTTTGACTTTATGAAACACGCCAACAGTCACCATTCAGATGCAAAACACGGCTGAAGAACTCAATGTCTGTCTCTGTTAAACTTGCACACTTTGCCCACACACTTGTTTTGATGTTAGTGTAATGAAACGAAGTAGTTGGTTTTGTGTTTGAAAATTGCCCAAAGTTGGAAAGTGCAACAGTACGTTTTCATGGGCGGAAAGCAACAGCAGAGAAGGAAAGCTGCTTTGTTGCGATATGTTTTGTTTGTTTCAGGATGCAGTTGTTTACATTGTTTAGACATCGTGTCATCAGCCAATCAGAAGCTGTCGACCCCTCCCGCCCTTTTTTAATAGTGGTCGTGGCCTCACAGCTGGACTGGATGAGAACATTGTTTTTACGCAACATTGTTTTACTTTATTTTTGATAAAATTAAAAATTCCTTGAATACTTTATGGGTTTTATGACTTTCATTGCATCAGAATAAGCAGTGCTATTTTAATATTATTAATAGACCTTATGCCCTAGAGAAACGTGTGCAGCCATCTTTAGAATTTTTTTGCGGTGTATATTTCTATGGCATCGCTGTCAATAATTAGCTGGTGAAGTGGAATTACTTATTATAGAGTTAACAAAAATTATTATGAGCAGATGTCTTAACAAATGTCAGTAGACCGGAAAGATTTTAAAACAAACAGTTATTCATAAATACGTAAGATCGCTGTGTAAATATAAACCGGAAGTCAAAAGACAACGAGCGCAGCGCTGAAAAGGGGCGGGGCTACATAAGGTCTATATAACAGAGTACCTCAGGGATGACGTGTTTTTGTAGGCAAAACCTGGAAGCGAGTTTGCATTTTAGCACTTCCGGTTCCATCGCCCTGAAGTCAATGGGTTTTTTGAATGGGTTTTTGTTCAATCGCCTGAAATAAGGTCTGTGGTTAACAAAGCCTCTAAATATTTTCACGTTTTGATCTATGATATAAAACACACCAGTTATAACCCACTTGTGATTTTTTTTTAAACCTTTATTGTGTCTTAAAAACGGCGGTTGCTAACAAATCGCTAAAAGGGACTACTTCCTTTGCCGGGGACTTTAGATGTCATCATGACAAACAGGACGTTTGGACAGCATTTCTCATGAGAAAGTGGATAAGTATTCATACACAGCGCAGATCATAATCAGTGAGCATGTTTTTAAAAAAAGTTTGAGGAAGCTTGGTTGTGGTGACGTTGATCCGCGACCATGGTGTGCTGTAGTCCGTTTATAGCCTACCGTTAGCTTTTTATATCTGACGACTTTAGGCTTCAAGATGTATAAATGTTGTAAACTTGTAAAGATTATCTTGATAGACAAAACGTGTAAGTGTCATAACCCTTTGTTAAACAGCTTATTTTTTTGCAATTTTCCAAAAGTCTATGGGGAAAATGCATAGGCTTTCGATTGAGGGAACCCATGCGCCGCTAACTTCCGGGTTGGCTTGCAAAAACACATCATCTCTGAGGTACTCTATATAGTATTTATTAATATTTTTTAGCTTTTAATATTAATAATAAATAAATAATATAATTTCAGTTTACATTTTAGTCAGTTTGCTATGTGCTTTTGTCATTTGTGTTAGTTTTTTATATTTCAATTTAGCTTTATTTCAGTTTTAGACATTTTAGTACTTGAACTCATTTTAAGATATCTAATTTAATTTTTCTACTTTAAGTTTTTCTTCTGATATTTTATTTCAGCTTTATTTAAATTTTTGATCATATTTTTGATAGTTTTAGTTAACAATAACGACACTGAAAATGAGTTAAAATGAATGTTTGTAACAAATACAGCACATCTGAATGCATGAATTTTCTTAAAAGCTCTTCTTTAAAGGGACACTGAACTTTGAGGCACAATAATACAGATTTTTACATCGATTTCTGCTACAGTTACACTTCAAATAAGGCCATTATGGTTTCAAACAGTACAAGATCATAAAACTATATCATACATTAGCATAATCAAACACTGGAATCATTTCATACAACTAAATCCATACCATTTGCATATAGTAGTACAATGAAAGAAACATTGATTTATATACGTATATATATATTCAAAAACAATATAAACATGTGCGTGTGTATTAATAATCACTAGCATATCTATTCTTTTATTCATTAAGCGTGAACAATCATGTTTGTGCAATTAAAACTGCTGCAGAATCATTTCGATCATTAGATCTCTGTAACCTTTGGAGACGTTTGGCAGAACACTCTAGCTGCTGATTGGCTGGCAAAACCAAAGTGTTTATCACTGAAAACAGAGCCGTTAAATATTTCAACGGCTCTGGCTGAAACAGAGGCTCTGGCTTTTTACAGATGATTAACGATAAAACTGGCAGCCAATCAGAATCCATCCTGCTTTAGAGAGGTTGAGCATTTAAAGCGGCAGACGACAAAACTGCAGCGCGCGGTTAAAATAAACAGAACAATATCGTCCGTTGGTGTGGATGCTAATTATCGTTATAGTTATCGTTCTTGGTGTGAACGGGCGTTAATTAGATACAGAATATGTATGACTGAAGCGTCCAATCACTAAACATCTCGGTACTCTTTACTAATAAATGTGTTCAGTGTGTTTGTTAAAAACGAATCATTTGTGCTCGGCTCACTTGTGTGGATGTAGAATGAATGATTATGAAGAACACTGACAGATGAAATGAATCTCATTATGAACACATGACTCTTTTAATTCATTGTAGTGGTCAATGATTAAACATACATTGAACCTCATTCATGAAACTTGAGCTGAATGAATCTGTGGAAATCATTCTTTATGTACATTTTTGCATTGAATTGAACATGATAATTACGTGAAAACGGTTTTACACTGAATTGATTCTGCTCATATTTTATGAACGAGGCCTGATCAGATGCCAGACTGAGAAAATTAAAGCATCCTCATGATTGTTTTTGACATTTATTTATACATTTATGGATCTCTAGATTGAATAATCCTCTGAAGGCACATTAGATCCATTAGCATCAGTCTGATCGAATCACAAAGCATCAAAATTAGACATCTGATTAAAGCACAACAATTGTATATATTTTCATTAATATTAAAAAAAAGAGAGAGAGAAAAAAAAGTCGAAAGCATGGGAGGACATGTGGCGTTACAGCTGTGAAATGCAAAATCTTCAGTGACACCTTACATGACTACACTCATGAATATTAATGAGGAACAGGTCTAGGTAAGGTATGATTGGCTTTGGCAAAGGATGATTTCTATGGCAGCATGGAGCAGATGGACTTTATCAGAACAGCACTCTTAAAGGAACAGTTTGCCAAAAATTACACTTCTGTCATCATTTTTACACTCATCCTCATATCGTTCCAAACCCGTATGACTTTTTTCTTCTGCGGAACACACAAAGACAGTCTTTAGAACGACGTGAGGGTGAACACTTTAATTTTTGGGTGAGCTGTTCCTTTAAGAGTAAAGACACATGGCAGCTTTGATTGAGAAAATGAAGGCAATGAAAATGTGTGTGTGTGTGTGTGTGTGCTTAATTAAGGCATGTGAATGTTACCGTTCTTCATCAGCTCATATAGCAGCTCTGAGGTCTTCTGCACCTTAGGAAACTCAACTGATCAATTTCTCGCTGTGTTTCTTACAGTAAATGACCTGAACTTCCTCTAACAACTCAGCAAAACTGAAGAGTGTGTTTAGATCTGAACCTGACTCTGAAAGCAGTGACTTCAGCACATACAGTCATTTTATCCACAGACTGACAGTGTAAGTGTGAATGTGTGTGTTAGTTTTGAGTGGTGTTGTTGAACAGCTCTGTTCTGGCCAGTTTTGTGGGCGGCTCCAGTGACTCGTCCCCCAGAACCACAGAGTTGTCCGGAACAGGCATGTCCTGATCCTCATCGGTCTCATCTGTCTCATCGTCCTCTTCCTCATCTACACACATTCAGATACCAGATACATGACATTTACTGATGAGAGAATGTTCTGGGTGGTTGCTAGAGCAGTGGTATGTGGTTGCATATAAAATATGGATTGGTGTCAGGCATTTTTATAGTTTTGAATTAGCATGTACCTTTATCAGGATCCATTGACCTCTGACTTCTGTTCAGACAGGCAAACTGAAACAACAAACATGAAGTAAAATCACTGTATGACTGTTTATTTGACAGTATGCAAGTGTGTGTGAATGCGTACCTCTCCCATAACAGCGATAGGCGTCTCTCCTTTAGCCTGTGCGACTCTGTGCTCGATCAGGTAGTACATGTACTCGTCATACAGCAGTCTGATCAGATGAAACGAGCCGAAACTGGCTGCGCTGCGCAGGGTCAGATCTCTGATCACCATTGAACTACAAAACACACACACACACACTCAGTTAGATTATTACAATATAACAACTAAAGACAGACACTAAAACCCCTAAAAGCACACAGTACGGGGCTGCCATCAGCTTTTTGACTCATTTAATCTGTGGCCCTGTTTCCACCTGGTATTAAGATGCATTTTGGTTGATTGGATCACAAGTAAATACAGCTGTAAACGGGGTCTAAAACGTTTTGAGCAATGTGATCCACTTTCGACCACTTCCAGAGGTAGTGGAAAACACGTGTTCGAACAGCACAAAATACCGCCTACTGACCTAACGCATAAACATTATGGGACACACGCTAGCCAGACAGGATTTAAACAATAGGGGCTTTCGCACTGGGTAATTCTAGAAACTTCTAGGAACTAGTCACCAGGATGGTTCCCCGAGAACTAATTGCTCCCCTAGGGCCGTTTTCCTGGTTGCGTCGCACCGCCAGTAGGGACTCTGATGTGACGTAAGCTGCGCTTGATGTTGTGACTTTTATTTTGACGTCTTCATCAGTTTACGATCTGTTTAACAGCCTGTCTAATATGTTATTAGATAGAACTGTTATACAAAGAAAGAAGACAGTATATGAAAAAGCATTATCGTTTGCCATGTGGTTGATGTCCAATGTCACTAGCTGAGCAGAAATACTTAATCATGTTTCTCTTGGTCCCCTCAAAGTTGCGTTGGATTTTCTCCTTAACTCGAGAGGTCTATCTATCATTGTTTTCCATGTTCGTAGAGTTAGTTTGAGGATTAAATATATAGGCTATAAACTGTGTTTACACAGCTTTTTTTTTTAAACGGCGAGTACTGGTGTTTCACGTGCGTTCGGCCAATCAACACTTACGTCACAGGTAGTTCCTATTGTGCTGGTTTAGACCCTACTCTGAAGTAGGAGCTAATTTAGTTCCGCCAAAAGGAGTTCCTAGAACTAAAATCGCTCCTAGTTCCACGGCTAAATCTGGGTACTTTCGCCAGTAGTTCTAGGAACTATGAAAATGTTCCTCCGGTGTGAAAGCCCCTTTTGTCGGCTGAAGACCCAAGTTTGGTTTGAATAGGAAAAATGTACCAAGCACAATGTTCTCTCTCCATTCCTGATTTCTAACACACACTCACTGTGTTCGGCCGGTCTTGCAGCTGTCAGAGCAGAAATGAAAGCTGATGCACTCCATATGTTTTTCGTCATCTCTGTGCGCATTCATAATTAAATTTTGTGAGCTTATTTTGTCCATTAGATCGAAAGATCCGAAAAAACCCATACCCATAGACCCTCTCCTCGAAGAAATCAGGACAGAAGTGGTTGAAAGTGGACAGACAGATTAACAAAACAGACAGATTAAAACACCAGGTGTAAACGGGAATGTGTCTCCCTCGTTCACTTGTGATTCGATTGACCAAAATACATCTTAATACAAGGTAGAAACAGGGCCAGAGATTCAATACACAAAACTGAACTCTGTGTACACTGGGCAGTAAGCAGTACTCTCACCTATAGAAGCTCCATTTGAGCAGGAAGAGTTTGGCCGCTTTGGGTAAGGTCTGGCTGTCGGTGTACGGCTTCAGGACCTGTGAGACCACCCCATCCAGCCACGCGGCCCACTGCTCCAGAGAGTTCTGCTGCTGCAGGGTGATTTTAAAGTCCTGCTCCAGCCGCTGGACCATGCCATCTTCACAACCACACACCCATGAGGCCTGCTCCTAAACACACACACACACACACATATATACAGATTTAGAACTGCAGGGAGATCTGAGGATGTGACAGGAACAGAGCGAGCTGTGTTACCTGTACATTGGTGAAGTCGACGCGGTTGAGGTCACTGAGCATCTGTGTGATCTGAGCCGTGTTCTGCAGGACAGCGCGGGCCGCCTGAGCCAGATGATTGAGAGATGTGTAGCGCCGCAGAGTCTGAGCGAATGCTCCCGCACACACCACCTATACAAAACAACACACAGCGTTAGCATGACCACACTGAGGACAGAGGCCAGTCAGAGGAAACCTGTGTGCGTATCAGACCTTGATGCGGACCATCTCCTCTGGGATGCTGATCATGGCATTTGTGAGCCAGTTCTCCAGACTCTTAGCAAAGTTACGGATGGCTTGAGTTAAGGCACCTACAGGAACAGAGAGAGAGAATCAAAATAAAGATAATGAGACATCTCAAATTCTGCATCCAAAGTACAATTTTTATTTACTTTCATAGTCATTTGCTGCAATGAAATGACTTTAATCATAAGGAAGTGTTGAGAATGTTGAGCTGTACTGAGTTCTGTTGAATAGCATGGAAATTTGTGAAGAATTCTATTTTTAGAGTTTTGTATGGTTATATAGAGTCAAGCAAGTGACATTTTTTAACATCCTCTGATAGCATAGTGACAGTAGGACTGTCTAAATAAGTTGACAAGTTTTCATAAAAAAATCCCTATGGAGAAAATAAATACTATGAAAATAGTTTTAGTTATGATTTTTCCCCCCATTTGGTTAAGTCTAGTTAGTTTTGTATCAAATACAATGTGATTTTCGATGATCGAGATCTGCCAGCAGCTCATTTTTCCTCTTGAGCAAGCGGTCTGCTCACAGCTTATCCTGCCATGAAAACTCCCATAGACCAGCAAACCAATGAGAACGCGGGACAATGGTGACGCTCCATAACAAAACAGCGAAGGCGCAAAAGCTGCTGTAGATCAGCTTACCCGGAAGTCTCCGTAACTGGCAGATTTAAAGAAAATTACCATCATTTGGCAAATAAATAAATTAAAGACAGTTACATACACATTTCCAATCATGTAGGCTTTATGGTACACCTCAAACAAGGGATTTAATAGAAATTTATAATGTTAATATTAGTTGCCAAGTCCACGAATGGCTTGGGTATGCAGAGCATTCGCAGCTTATATGGACCGCACGCCACTGTCATTGGGACTAAAGTTGATATATAGTTTGTATAGTGTTGAGTAGAGTTTGAGTATCTCACAGAGGATGGTGATTATAAATAGTGTGCACAGCATTGTGTAGTTTTGTAACTCAGTGGGATGGAGTTTATATAGAATTTGTGTAGAGTTGTGTAACTCACTAGGGATGGGTCTCAGGACATCAGGAATGAGGATCTCCCTAGGCTTTGATACAGCAAGTTGATTTATATAAAGTTTGTTTAGAGTTTGTAGAGTTTTGTAATTCATTGGGACTAGAGTTGATATAGAGTTTGTATTACATTGTGTAGGATTGTGATTATTTTTAGTTTGTATAGAGTTATGTAGAGTTTTGTAACTAATTGGAATGGTGTTTATAGTTTGTGTAGAGTTGTGTAACTCATGGTGGATGATAGTTATATATAGCTTGTATAGAGTTTAGTAACTCACTGGGAATGTTGTTTATATTAAGTTTGCATAGAGTTATGTAGAATTGTATAATTCATTACTTTTGTATATGTTTTGAAGAGTTATAAATAACTGCGAAGGAGTTTATATACATTGTGTAGTGTTGTGTGACTTACTGTGGATGTTTGTTTGGCATTGTGTAGAATTGTGTAACTCATTGGGACTAGAGTTGATATAGAGTTTGTATAGCATTGTGTAGGGTTGTGTATCTCTCAGAGGATGGTGATTATATATAGTGTGCATAGCATTGTGTAGAGTTTGTAACAGTGGGATGAAGTTTATATAGAGTTTGTGTAGAGTTGCGTAACTCACTGGGGATGGGTCTCAGGACATCAGGGATGAGGATCTCCACTAGGCTTTGGTACAGCAAGTTGTCGCATTCGCGGGTCCAGTTGAGGACGGGCTCATATTTACACAACAGAACCAGAACTGACTTGGGCAAACGCTTCTCTGATTCATCGTTACTGTACAGACAGAGAGACGTCAGTGAGACACAAGACAACATCACAACACCTGTGATGGTATGAGAAGTCAATATATGTGTGTGTGTGAGCAGCTCTCACAGGTCAAGTGTGTCCGTGTCACTGGTTTGTCCTTCACTGAACCTCCAGAAGCTCTTCCACAGCGTCTCCACAAGAGGGAACTGCAGGTTTACCATCACGTCCAGAATCGCCTACAAACAGACACACACATTATACACCAGAACACTACAATAAACACACATCTGACATCCTGAGCACACACACACACCTCGCAGTGCTCTCTGTAGACCAGCTGATATGTGAGTACGTGTTGAGGAAGGAGTCCGTCCGGCAGAGATTTACCCTCATCCTCGATCACAGGGAACTCCGGCAGACTGCGAGACGCATCTGACACACACACACATTCAAACAGCTGATGTCATATCCTGAGAATACGATTACGAATACATTTCCATTTTACAATATCCTGTATAGAGAAAGACAGACTATCTTACCCAAAAACTGCTGATACTGGTGAACCTGGGCGCTGATGTCGGATAGTCCCCCACCTTGTTGATGCCCCACCCCCAGGCCCATTCCATTGGTCAGTCCCTCCACCTTCTGCACAGGCTTTAATCTTTACCAAGAGATGAAGGGTGTCAATCAAACTAACAACAGCAAATCATTAACACAAACTGTAAACACAAACACACACACACACACACACACAGACCTCTGTTTCTGTGAGTACGGCTGTTGTCTCATGGCCAGGTGTTGCTGGTCCTCTACCAGTCTGTGCAGGGGGGAGTTGCTCTTGATTCGAAGGCCATAGTAATGGTACTTAGAGTTCCCTCTAAAACACACACACACACACACACACACACACAAACACACACGCTTTAATATTAGCCTGTTCTAGCCAGTGTTATTTTAGTATCATTGATATACCATTACAGTTTTTGTTAAAGGGATAGTTCACCCAAAAACGAAAATTCTGTCATTAATTACTTACCCTCATGTAGTTTCAAACCCGTAAGACTTTCGTTCATTTCATTCGGAATACAAATTAAGTCCTTTTTGATGAAATCTGAGAGCTTTCTGTCCCTCCATTGACAGTCAGCTCTCGGGTCAACACAACACGCATGTGTCATGGTGCTCTCGTGAATGTGTTTTGGAGATTAATATTTTGTAAATAAAATGGTAAAACGTGTTTTTTTTTTTGCACAAACAAAGCACTCGTGTCGCTTTATAAAATGAAGGTAAAACCACTGGAGTCATATGGATTACTTTAATGATGTCTTTACTGCCTTTCTGGGGCTTGATAGTGGTAGTTGCGTAGACTGTCAATGGAGGGACAGAAATCTCTTGGATTTTATCAAAAATATCTTAATTTTTGTTCAGAAGATGAATGAAGATTTGACATGAGGAAGGACATAAGGGTGAGTAATTAATGACAGAAATTAAATTTTTGGGTGAACTAACCCTTTAATATTTTGAATTAGATATATTTTTTGTTTTCACTTTAATTTTAGTTAAAGCTGTATTAATTTTATTGTGCATTTTGGCTTTTTTAAATTTCTATATAGTTTTTATTTATAGTTTTAGTTATTTTAGTACTTCAAGTTAAACAAAAATGAGAAATGTTAACTTGGCAACTAGCTGAAGATGTTTTTGGTAAATATTTTCCATCATAGATTTGTTTATAGTCTTGTTTCTAAATAAAAAAAAACGTCTGGACCAATGAGATTTGACTGTGGGCGGAGCAATCCGGTACAATGAATAGAAAAATAAAGCAAAATGTTGCACGTTGCTTGTCGTGGCTTGAAGATTTATTGCGCCACACCTGGTCTGGACCGTGTGATTGTACCTGGTGCCGAGGCGTCTTGTCCTGAGGCCCATGAACACAGAGCGGATGAGTTTGCCAAAGGAGGCGGCATTCACGGGTTCCAGCTTGGTCTGCTGGCAGTGCAGGAGGTAATGACAGTAGAGAGTACAGCGAGGAAGACTTACACCTTCAGCTGTCTCGTAGTTATCCATCAGCCACTGCACCTGAAGACAGAAGACAGTAGATGTTAAAGGGTGAATTCACCGCTGACAAGATGGGCCTTTAAAGAGGACCTATAATGCCCCTTTTCACAAGATGTAATAAAAGTCTCTGGTGTCCCTAGAATGTGTCTGTGAAGTTTCAGCTCAAAATACCCCACAGATCATTTATTATAGCTTGTCAAATTTGCCCCTATTTGGGTGTGAGCAAAAACACGCCGTTTTTGTGTGTGTCCCATTAAATGCAAATGAGCTGCTGCTCCCGGCCCCCTTTCCAGAAGAGGGCGGAGCTTTAACAGCTCATGCTTCGGTTGCTCAACAACAACAAAGCTGGAGAATCTCACGCAGCCAAAATGAGGATTGTCAGTAATGGTTTTCAGCCTTACATTGTTCAAACCGGAGTCGGACACTGATGGAGAGACTCAGGAAGAAGTTACAACTTTTAGAGTGCATCTGGATGTTCCTGAATGGATAGTGGATAAATTTATGTAGTTGCTGTGGAGTTGATTCAACTCATCGACTAGCATGTGCGATAAATTTTGTCAGCAAAAGTCTGGTAGAAACATTCATGCCGTACCGATGAAAACAAACATACTCACAGTTGCAGGCGAAGCGCGTGTGTTGTGTGAGAAATTCTGGTTCCCTCCGCCGAGCATGTACCCTCCCTGAATCACGTAACTCCCCGCCCCTCCGCTGGTGACCACGCCTCCTGCCCCGCCCACTCCCGACGAGGACCCACCAGCCACCACGGTGATCCCCGAATTGCCGTCTGAGAACATGGAGACCACCCCTGTGCCCGTATCGGATGTCACAGACACAGCCTGAGTGGTGGCAGGGGACGTGACCTGCGAGCCGGTGGTGGGCGAGGTCTCATAGTAAGTGACAGAGGGCGTGGCTTGAGGGTAGAGGGAGGAGTCTGTGAAAGGGTAACTACTGGAACGACTGAAGAGGGAGAGAGAAAGAGAAATACAGAGCAAGGTAAATGTTTTCAGGAGTCAAGAGAAGCTAAATAAATGCCTGTGTGTGTTTATGCTCACATTGCAGTATTGTTGTAGTTGGTGTCTCCCTCCACAAACTGGCCTGAGTACACATGCTGTACCTACACACAAACAAACAAACATCATTTCACATCAGACATTTAAATGGCTCTTGTCTGCCTGTAGATGCGCCCGTCTGTTTGTCTCCTATAGCTGGACCCTTTTATTTTTACCCATCTTTCCCTCAGGTTTGGTTTAATTGAGTCAGATATGAGGGCGAACATCACAAAACATGTCTATACAATGTCTTCCAAATTATTATGCAAGTGACATATAAATAGGATTTCAGTACAATAAACATTCAGATTTTAGTTTTTCAAATAAAGTGTTTGTTTACTTTATTCCTCATATCTTTTTAGATAACTGGTATCAATCTCAGACAGGTTTGTTCAATAGTTTTTCAGGTCTACTTAGGCCTTAAGGGGGTTGTTCCACATTATTAAGCAAGTCATAGTTCTCATGCAATATGGGGAGGAAGAAAGATCTTTCTGAAGATGAAAAGCATAAAATGGTGCAATGTCTTGCAAAACGCATAAAAACAACTAATATTTTGAGAAAACTGAATAGAGATTATCAAACTATCATAAGATTTGTGAGTGATTTACACAAGAGAACTAGGTCAGATTCAGCCACTCCTAACCACAGCTCACAAAGAGAAACATTTACAGTGGGTTTAGAAATACATTTTCAAACAGGTTTAGTGCCGAGGTGTTTTTTGCAGCATGGGATAGTGCGTTGTCCAGAATGAAAGTCATTTATTTCAGAAGGCACTATCCTTCTTTTTATACCATAGCAGAAAACGGTCAGTTATAA
Organism: Ctenopharyngodon idella; assembly: GCF_019924925.1. NCBI lineage: Eukaryota > Metazoa > Chordata > Actinopteri > Cypriniformes > Xenocyprididae > Ctenopharyngodon > Ctenopharyngodon idella. Next base: position 41,983,862 of record NC_067220.1, read on the forward strand.
ACTCATTTTGACACCCTCAGAGACCCTAAAGGGACCTTCCATCTCACTTCCCAATATTCCAGCCCAAATCATCACCCACTCACCAACCATCCAGAAATCCATCCATCTGGACCATCCATTGTAGTACGGCATTCGTCAGTGAATAAAACTATTTAAAGAGGACCTATAATGCCCCTTTTTCTGGTGTCCCCAGAATGTGTCTGTGAAGTTTCAGCTCAAAATACCCCACAGATCATTTATTATAGCTTGTCAAATTTGCCCCTATTTGGGTGTGAGCAAAAACACGCCGTTTTTGTGTGTGTCCCTTTAAATGTAAATGAGCTGCTGCTCCCGGCCCCCTTTCCAGAAGAGGGCGGAGCTTTAACAGCTTGCGCTTCGGCTGCTCAACAACAACAAAGCTGGAGAATCTCACGCAGCCAAAATGAGGATTGTCAGTAACGGTGTTCAGCCTTACATTGTTCAAACCGGAGTTGGACACTGATGGAGAGACTCAGGAAGAAGTTACAACTTTTAGAATGAATCTGGACGTTTCTGAATGGATAGTGGATAAATTTATGTAGCTGCTGTGGAGTTGATTCAACTCATCGACTAGCATGTGCCGTCATGTTAACTGTAATCCTGCTATGTCACTTGCATAATAATTTGGAACACAGTGTATGAAGTCAAACCTAAATTTGTACTTAAATACATTAAACTAGACCTCATGTTTTTATGAAGTTATGAAGTTTGTGTGTTTGTACCTCAGGTGTGATGTGTAGATTACTGACCCCCAGTTGTCCACTTTGACTCTTGGTTGTGGCCTGAACAACTGACCTCTGCTGGACACAGACCACCACAGTTTATGGACTTATCTGATTATTATGGCTTTGATGTATATAACCCATATATACACAAATGTACATGCATTACCTGTGCTGTCTGCACCTGCTGCACTACCTGTGTGGGTACACCTGTCTGTCCTGCCGGAGGAGAGCTAGATTCAGAGTCATTTGAGTGAAGAGAGCCCTCTATATAAACACAGAAACAAGCCATATAAACAATAAAATACTGTATAATATGCTTTTCAGGCAGAAACTCATTCGCATATTAAAAAGATCATATCATTGAAACAAGATTGTTCTTGATGTTTTGAGATTAATTGTATGAAAACATACTGTAACTTTAAAAACTCAAATGGAAATTACAAATGGGGAAAAAAACATTTGACGCAAAACTGCAAAAGTGACTGAAATCATCATGATTTTGTCACCTGAATGATGAGCTCATTAACATATGACCACCCATATTTACATATTCATATTCATATTCAGCAACTTATCTACAGCATTGTTACTCATTTCATTGTTTTTATATGATGTTACCAGTCATAAGAGGTAATTTACACAAGATCAAAATCTTAAAGGTACAGCAGCCAAAACAACCTGTTTAGTTTAGAGGAACATTCTGGGTTTAAAAAAAAACAAAACAAAATTCAGCAAAACTGTAGAATATGGCTACTTTACAGTAATGAATATAACATCCACCACATCTTACTACAAAGAGACGCACATATGTGTGTGTGTGTGTGTGTGCAAGAGAGACACACAATGAGAGGAAGACACACTGAAAAAAAAGATAAAGAGACAAAAACACTAAATGAGAAGGAAACACGTGACAAAACCGCGCTCAAAAAGGAGGAAATGATGACTGTGTCAAGGGGAAGAGACGCGTTTCACTCAGTACAAAACCTACAGAAGGAAATAAAAATCAAGTCAATACAGAAATATCTAAATGCCAAAACAAGCCCTCGTACTTACGATACAGCACATCCAGGCTGTACAGACAGCTACTGTAGAACATGATCTGAACACTCAGGACACATCCAGCCATTTCTCTTTATATCACGCTCATACGGCCGGCCTTGAACAATTAATCTCCACAGATGGAGCAAGAAAGCTCTAGTTCAGGTAAACATGGGTATCAGATAGAGAGAGAGATTGAGAGAGGAGAAATCAAGCTAAAGAAAGGATGAGAATATGCACCGTTTACTTTTATTTTGATTTTCATTCTGTATTTTCCTGCATCCTTCAGTTTATCTCTCTACTCAATTAAATTATTCTCTGATATCACCATCCTTCACGTGTTCAGCTTTCAACTACAGCCTTTCTACAGGTGTTTTGCTGTTCTCTTTTTTCATATCGATTAATACAAATGTCCATCTGCTATATAATTAAAATTACATACTTACTTTTTTTTTCTATATATTTTATATAGAAACTATTTTAGTCAGCATGAATTTTTTATATAGACATGTAATTTATGTTAAAGTTTTATGTTGAGATTTTAATAATATATAACATAAATTATCAATAAATACAGTATATATATATATATTGGTTTTTATTTTCGATATAAAAATATAGTCAATATTATTTTCTATTAATTTAATATTTTGATTAAATTATCACTGATTATACACTACCATTCAAAAGTTTGGAATAATTAAGATTTTTTAATGTTTTTTAAGAGTCTCTTCTCTCTTCTATATTGTGAAATATAATTACAACTAAAAATAACTGTCTACTAATTGAATATACTGTAAAATATACAATCAAAGCTGAATTTTCAGCCTCATTACTCCAGTCTTCAGTGTCACATGATCCTTCAGAAATCATTCGAATATGCTGATTTGCTGCTTAAAGGGTTTGTTTACACAAAAATGAAAATTATCCCATGATTTACTCACCCTCAAGCCATCCTAGGTGTATATGACTATGTTCTTTCAGATGAACACAATATGAGATATATTTAAAAAATATCCTGACTGACTCTTCACGATTTATAATGGTAGTGAACGATTTTGAAGCCCAAAAAAATGCATCGATCCATCATAAAAGTAATCCACACAGCTCCAGGGGGTTAATAAAGGCCTTCTAAAGCAAAGCGATGGGTTTTGTAAGAAAAATATCCATATTTATGGCTGTACGCATTGATTTGCGGCAGGAGAATAACCCCTGACCCGACGCATGACGCAATGACGAACGAATTAGAAGTCTAAAATGAGAATTTTTAGAGTTTGTTTCTCAGCCCTATATGTTTGAACTGTGAGAGGCGTCTAAGCTTACAATACTCCTACATCCTACAGTCATACATTGCATCACAGGTTATAAAGTTTTAAATATGGACATTTTTCTTACAAAAAACCATTGCTTCACTTCAGAATGCCTTTATTAAGGCATATGGATTACTTTTATGATGGATGGATGCACTTTTTGGGCTTTAAAGATCACGCCCCCCATTCACTACCATTATAAAGCTTGGAAGAGCCAGAATATTTTTAAATATATATTTGATTGTGTTCATCTGAAAGAAGAAAGTCATATACACCTAGAATGGCTTGAGGGAGAGTAAATCATGGGATAATTTTCATTTTTGGATGAACTATCCCTATATCCTTAATGTTTTGTAACATTATAAATGTCTTTACTGTCACTTTTATCTTCACATTCACTTATTTATTTGAGGTTTTTGTGGCCACTATCTTTAGTCTATCAGGTCTCACAGTACCGTCCTTCTTATCCATATAAACTTTGTGTTAATTAAAGCTACAGCGATAGGAAGTCCATCCACACACACTTCTCCAGGCTGCTGAGTAGGCAGTGCTGTCATAACGGCTGCCAATTAGAGCGTTACAATGTTCAGTCATCAGAAAAACGTGTGTGTGTGCGTCTGTGCGTGTTAAATAAAAAGCACAAGCACAAGGAAACATGTGTGGAGATAAACACGCAACAGCAGCCGTGTGTATTTCGAGGTCTTTCTATTCAGGGAGAGACCTAGAGAGTGTCAGGTGTCTGCTAGATCGCATTACACACGCTTTCGTACACGCAATGCATATAAACTAGCGGCGCCATAATGGTCTGGTCTGCAGGTTCAGTCGCAACTAAGTGTGACATGGGAAGTTAAGTCTACATCTAGTGAAGTGCGTGTGCTCACCGGTAACGGTTACCACAATGTACTGCTGGGCGCTTTGGCCGTTTCCTGACTGGGAGGCAGGGCTTTGTATCTCTCCTGCAACATACTGCGCTGCGGTCACGGCTCCCTGAGGGGGTGTGGCCAGGACTTTCTTTTGAGCGACCGAGGGCGTGGCCTGCACTCTTATGATAGAGCCCGTCTGTGCTGAAGCAGACCCCGGCGAGCTCTGCATGTCAGGACAGGAACTGAGACGTGGTGGTAGAAGTGGCTTTTTGCTGGGTCGATGAGGCTGTCGTGACGTTGCCCCCTTGTGACTGGGAGGGTTGAAGCTCCTCAGCAGTGTAGCCTGAAGTTGCCATGACGACAACAGCCAAATCCCTCTGCAAATAGAAATGAAAAAGACAGATTAAGCCATGCAGGAAGTTAAAAGCAAACAGATTTGGACTTCTTGTTTTAATGATAGACAGTATTGCCCTGGAGGCTATTTCACAATTACACTTAAATTACATTTGTGTCCTTATGGAAGAAGAATTCAGTCAAAACTATTGTTTTTTTCATCATGCACTGGTAAATTTTGAGATTATGGGCCATTTTGCTTCCATAACATGTCTTCTTTCAAACTAGTGGAAAGAAAACAAGCAAAATACACATTTAAGTGTTTGTTTTATTACACTTTATCTATTTGCGTCTGTACATTCAATTACAATACATAATTTTAAAGGCCGTTTTCTCCACATGATTTTTTTTCTCCTGCACTTCAGCAGCACTTACATACACCAATCTATATTCTGAAGGTTTTTATACAGGGGATCCTTCATATACCATTTCTTTATATATTCCTAAATTGGCTGTTGACAGGTCAACAAAATTTTGAACCTGGTTTTAATAAGTGTTCAATTTCTGTTCTGGAAATATATGCAAATTAGAGCATACTAATAGTGTGCGTAGTATAATGTAGAGCTGCACGATTAATCATTAAAAGATTGCAATCTCGATTCAAACATTCCTAAATGCCGCTGATCCAGAGAGAGCCGATGTCATGTATAGGTATGAAACAGCTTCACAAACAGTCTTTTGAACATCACAGTATGGTTGTCTGTTGCAAACATTTAAATGATCACAGAAGTACTGGGATAAAAGTTTATAGTTTGGATATAAACACTGACGTCTACGGTAGCGATCAAAATAGAGCAAATCACCTTTTGAAAGTAACTTGATGCTTCAAATAAAGATTGTATCAATTACATCGTTACACCAGTAGGTGGAGACAAATGACTGTTAAAAAGTGTATTTGTCATTGAATCAATCATTCAAGAGATTTGTTCAAAATGCTCATTCCTCCAGGGCTCCGTTTATGTCCAATTTTATTTATGCCCTTCCTTTGCTAACATCCCTCCGTCTTGTTGACTCAGATGCACGTCATTGCTTACGTTGCTTGAGTGCCCAATACTGGCGGAACCCTTGCGATGTGTTTATATGGAACGCGCTAAGCCCTTGATCACTGCAATCCGCAATGGAGCTGATTTATTATTTACAATTGTTTCCCTTATGAATTTGTTTTATGCATCATTCTATAGGCCTGTATGCTTGGGCTGTTGGAGAAAATATAAAGAAATTACACAAATGAAAATGATTACAATACAATAAACTGTAACAGTCATCTTAAGGTAGCTACAAGTATTATGTGGTTAAATGTTAAAATAACTTCAATATCGTACATTAGAGTTGTGGGGGTAAATTAAGCACGACCTGCTGTGACATTACAATCACGTTGCATTGTGGTCTATGGATCTGCCTGAAGTGTACATATTGTGTAGACTCACTCCCTCAGTCAAAATCGAGGGGATGAGGGTCTGCCCAAATAAACTTCCCTTGTCCACTTGACGAAGTTGAAAGCACTTCAAAATGGCAGTGGGGATTCCCCCCGAGGGGAAGTGCTCAGGGAAATTCACAAGTGTATGTCTAAAAGTGGAGTTAAACTCAAACAAGTATTCGAGTGAGTCACTGAATCATTCATTGAAACAGATTTTTTTTTAAATACAATTAATTCAAATTGATTAAACATTTTTAAATAGACTGCAGCAATTAACATTTTGTCATAACCTCTAGTAAATCACATGTTATTTTGTTTAGTTGTCTATTCAGAATCGTGGGAGAATCGTGTGATCTGTTTGAAACAAAAAAATTAAGATTCTTAATTTATCCAGAGTCGCGCAGCTCTAGTATAGTACACACTTAAAATTTATTTAGATATTACATTATTTGCATACTTAAACATTTAAAAAAACTTGTAATACAAAACAATTGTCTTAATATACTGTGATTCATCAACAAAGGACAGTATTGTAATATCTATTAGTTAAAAAATGTACCCTATTCACCTGTAGTCTCTTGCATTGTTAATATGTTATTATAAAAATGCAATAGTGCCTTATAATAAGGACACAAATTTTCATCAAAACATTCTTTTATTAAGCAAATTCTGCTGGCTTAACTAAATAGTTATTTGAATACAGATTTAGAACATAGCCTAACATGCATTTAGAATATTTTATTATTTCTCAACAACAACATTTTAGCTAAAAAGTGTCAAACATTTTGTCTCACTTAAATTCCAGCAGGGTTTTTTTTTTTTTTTTTTTTTTTGAGACTGCATGTAAAACTAACCGCATTCTCTTTCCCTGTCGGACGCACATAAATCCTTTGCGGTTTCGAGCTGGCTAAACTTGTTTAACAGTACTCTCGTTTTTCCTCAAATTAGAGGTAACAGGCGGCCCTTGCGTGCCCTGTCTTGTGATGACAGCGTGTGCCAGTGCGCATATGAAGTTACTGTCAGAATTAGTGAGGAAGCCATTGTGTTAAACAGCCTGAAAGGAACAACTCATATTATTAAAATCATTCCATAAAAATAAAACCAAAAGGGTGGGAAATCACAACACTTAATACAACTTTTAAAAAATACATATCTTCAACAATTTAACTGAACAAGCATGCTATATTCATAGCTTACTTTCAAATATGCTAACAAATTTACATGCAAAATGTCACAGAGCATCAACTTTTGATGTCATAATGAGTCTTTTGTTATAACTGGATGGAACATAAATCTGACTAAACATAATGTGGCGTAATATGTACTATATGGTCAATTTTATGATTTCAATAGCAAAGTAAATGTGATCTTCATGCATGATTTTGCCTCAATAATATAGTATCTATTTTAAATGTATATTGTACATAATATTTTATATCTGTATGTTTTAATATGTATTTACTTTTTTGTTTATTGCTGCTAGAGAACAAAGTATGTAACTGGATAGACATCTGTCAATCACGCCCTTTTAACTTCCCACGCCCCGCCCCTGTCCGGGACACGCCCCCTCCACTCCCTCCGCACTGGAGCTGATCTGGCACACATATGGCTGTTCGACGACTCCCTCTACAAAGTTTTCAACCCCCTGAAAATACAATTCACGAGAGTTTGATCCACCGAATGCCTACATTTCACCATCATTTGCCTTAAATAAACTCCAGAAAAACGGAGCACCGAAAAAAAGACTACAGTCGAATGCAGATTCACTGTCAAAAGTCGCTCTTTGACATTTGATCCTGAACTACTCGCCCGTTTCAGTCATCAAGTCAGTTAAACACACTTCTGACGTCATGGTCACCATAAACAAACAACAACAAGTAAAAGTCGCACACTCTCACGTTACAACACCCGCCATTTTGTAGCTCTAGAGCAGATTTGACATCGTCATAACAACCGCCAGCGCGTGCGAGAGGCGCGGGGTCGAGTTGAAGCGCGATAACTGAGGAAATCGCGTCTAGCACACTTCAGCACTTGCAACAAAAAACAAGAGGAGGTTGCGTGAAATAAAGTTGTTTCGTTCACCTTTCGCTTCTTGCTGGACGATCTTAGTTTGGCGCGGAGTTTTATTTTCTTAATGTCTCAAATTGTTGTTGTTGATTCTCGTTGCTGGGTTCTTGTCGCCACGACTACCGTGACTATGGCGCCTCGTCCTCACCGGGGCAACTGTTGCTACCCACCCGTCTAAGCACCGCCCTCTTGCTTAGCAGCGATTGGCTGCGTGTCGCCAAGGGAAACGGTCTTCTCTCTTCACTATTGGATAAGGCGAGTGTCTATAACAAACTTACATTGTCATTCGCTGTCAGTTGCTGTCAGTCGAGCTGCACCATTACGCAAGAAGTACACGCCCCCTTCGCGTTCATTTATTGGACCACATTTCTGTCAGTCAAACGTCACGGTCAACTCCGGTTACTCAATCAGAAAAGAGTCTTGATAAAAGGAAAAGGTAAACGTTATTAACCGCATAGCTATTTATGAAAAATGTATAAAAATAGTGTTCACAACTAGAGAAAAATCATATTTATTAGCATTACTCTTACAAAACGTTGCCATATTAAACCGTTTTTGAACCAGATTATAACACCATGGTACTTTGATATATATTTAGGCTATGTATTATATTATATACCATTTGCAACGTAAATATAATCCAAAATAGTTTAAAGGTACACATCCACAGATACATGTCCAAACAAAACATATTTTTTCCATAAAACAAAATGTATTTATTAAGACTAGTGTCCGAATAATGTAGCCTACCCTGAATAAATTAATTAAAAAGAATATAATTTATTCTCATTTTAAGCATAAAAGTCTTCAAATGTTTCATTTTATTTCTAATTTTGTAATATTTTAATTATACCTATGCATGCAGTGTGAGTCCATTAGCATATTAATCATAATACTTTAAATTATCACTGAGGTCAGACAGGCAACCAATTAGCCCATATGCTGAAGGCTCATCCATGTGCTGTTATCTCTGTGAATGCCAGTGTCTGAATCATATTCTCCAGACTCCGTTATCTCATGACTCTATGATTAAGAAGAAACAGGCTTTTGCTGATATGCTTATAAGCTGCTTTCTGATTCTAAATAACCGCATACACATAACCATCACTCAATTTCTCACATCCATATCCTCTTCTTATCTGTTTGAAATGTCACCCGGGCTCCTCGTGTCACGAGAGGTCAGCTATCCCAGCCTGCACCCTATGTGTTTTCTATTCTTTAAATCTTTATTATGTATTGAGGATATTACTTGGGATATCATGTAAATTCTATGGTATATGAATATGGAAATCATGCAGTACCATTGTATTACCTCAGATGTGAAATCTTGCTCTTATTATGTGGTATCTTGGTTGATGTTTTTTTTGTTGTTTTGTTTTTCATGACGCCACAGGGCAAGATGTCTTCACAGCTCCTGTGTGGTCAAAGTGTATATTTAATGTAAAGTTGGCAAGAAATGGACGTTGTGATAGTCTTTTCTTCCCTATTGTTGATGTATATTTCAGTGAAACGGCTTCTCAAACAAGAACAAATGTAGAGCGGGGCTTGATTTTGTCCGTGGGTAACTGATTGGATGATTGGACGGTTGTGGTTTGCTATTGGTCGTTCTCATGTGAGTGACAGGTTGTCCTGCCCTCGTGGGTAAAGATTAAGAGGCACATGAATTAAAAAATAATAAAAATGATGATGTGAACGGATAAATCATTTATAATAAATACTGCCATTTTAAATATATGAAATATAAAAAAATAAGAATGGTCAATTTTGATTTTATTCATTCTTTCAAAACAGAATTTTATATATTTAGGATCATTAAAATAGACATTTACATGTATCTGACTGAAAGTATAGCGCTTGTGCCAGTGTGTGCGTTCAACTTCGTAATTCATTCCCCATTTTGTGAGATTAGACAGTGTGTATGACGACAAAAAGGTCAGGAGTGATGAGATTAGGTCGCTTCATTCGACATCACCTCCATATAGAGGTGCACAGGTTAATTATAGAGGCGCTGGGCCGGGGGCTTTGTTTCCCAAAAGGTCTCTGCCCTGCTATCACAGTCCATCTGACTGACACGCAAACAGCGTAGGCTCCATGAACCCCTATAAAAGACACACCAGGCTGAGGAGACGTTAGACCATCTTTCAAACCAAGAAGGACCTCTGAGAAACACTTTCAGCACCTCAAACTTTCACTCTCATCATCGTCCTCATGTGTAAAGCTGCAGTTCTCACGTTCGCCCTGCTGATGGCGCTGCTGGGCAGCGCTCAGGCCACAGACGGACACCCCATGTACGGAGTGAAGCTGTGCGGCAGAGAGTTCATCCGGGCGGTCATCTTCACCTGTGGAGGCTCGCGCTGGAGGAGATCTCTGGATGTCTCAGGTAAGAGTGAGATTTGAAGAAATTTTTGTTTATTTCATTTTATTATTTACTTGTTATTCCAGTACACACAGTTAGAGGAACCCAAATTTCCTTCCATAGATGATGTAAGTTATTTCGACTTTAACGGATTTAACGGTAGCCTACCTTCTCGACACCTTCTTAAATGAAATCATTATTAATTATATTAGTAACAAAATGTTTACTTTAATGTATTTTCATATGTATATGTTTTTTTTTTATGTTTTTTTTTTTTAGTAAAAAATGTACCATTTATACTTAAAGGGTTAGTTCACCCAAAAATGAAAATAATGTCATTTATTACTCACCCTCATGTCGTTCCACACCCGTAAGACCTTCATTCATTTTTGATTAAATCCGATGGCTCAGTGAGGCCTGCATTCACAGCAATAACATTTCCTCTCTCAAGATCCATAAAGGTACTGAAAACATATTTAAACAGTTCATGCGAGTTCAGTGACTCGGAACGCCAAAGTCACGTGATTTCAGCAGTTTAGCCGTTTGATAGGAGATCCGAGTCGCTGATTCGATTCGCAAAGCTCCGAAGCAATGTTTTGAAATCGGCCCATCACTATATTGTTGAAAAGTCGTTTTGTTTTGTTTTCTGGCGCACAAAAAGTATTCTCGTCTCTTTATAATATTAAGGTAGAACTACTGAACTCGCATGAACTGATTTAAATATGTTTTTAGTACCTTTATGGATCTTGAGAGAGGAAATGTCATTGCTGTGAATGCAGGCCTCACTGAGCCATCCGATTTAATCAAAAATATCTTAATTTGTGTTCTGAAGATGAATGAAGGTCTTACGGGTGTGGAACGACATGAGGGTGAGTAATTAATGACTGAATTTTCATTTTTGGGTGAACTAACCCTTCAATGTTGTCACATTTTCCTGGTTAAATAAACATTACATTAAAAAAAAAAGAAGAAACCAAATACAATTTTGTATTTTTACATATATAATGTTATTAATGTTCTATTTATTAAAACCAAGTATAAATCTCATCAAGTTTTACATTTATTATAAAAATATTAACTAAAGGCAGTAATCATTTAAACAGTATATTTTATTTGTGAACTGATTTTCAGCTGTTCTTTTTAATAATCAAATTATTTTTGAATCATCAAGCAGTTTAAAAATGGTAATTTTGATCACCCAAAGTAAAATAACAGCACATTTCCTCAACACGACACATGATTTGAAGAATCACTCATGTCAGTCTGAACGAGTGCTAAAGCTGCTTGAATCACTAACACAGACTTTGAGCAATAATAACAGTGACGTATTTTTTGTTGTGTTGTTCTCTGATCAGGTGACCTGTCCAGTGATCTGCTCTCCACTCATGACGACGAGGCCTCTGACAGCTGGGCCGCCAACCCCATCCTCCCTGGACTGTCATACAGACCCCGTCCCTGACTCAGAGGCCCTCCCCTGGGCCGGAGAGGGTCAGGAGAGCCCCGTGTTCAGCCGTCCCGCACGCTCGCTCATCTCAGAGGAAGTCCTGGAGGCCTTGCGCACGTCAGACAGGAAGGGACGGGATGTGGTGGTCGGGCTGTCTAACGCCTGCTGTAAATGGGGCTGCAGTAAGAGCGAAATCAGCTCGTTATGTTAAAGGACTGTGTGATACCATTTCTCCACCCTTCCTCATCTTCTACTTACATTCCAGCCTTCCCATATGTGAAGAATGAAGCTTGCTGAAGGTTGTTTCTATAAAATAGTGAAAATATTTGTGTCAGATATGTAGGAATAGCAGATTTTAGCCAAAGTGAAGAGCCTGTTTGTTACTGTGTTCAAAACGTTTTCTTCATCTCTGTCCTTGTGATGTTCTTGTATGGTCATTGATTTAATAACAGCAAACTGGAATAAAGTTTTGATTGCGATAGAGCTCAGTCTCATTTGGTTTATAGGATCATTCAATATGAAGTTTACAGAGTGCACACTTCAATTATAAGCAGTACAAAAAAATAATTTAATTGCATACTACTTTCTGCAGTATGTAGGCAATAGCTGTGTCTAAAATCGAATACTTCCATACTATATAGTATGCAAAAAAACAGTACGCCAAAAGAGTAGTATGTATGAATACATAATATTCAAAAATCACTATAGGTACAGTATAGGCGAAAAGCACCCAGAAGACCTACTACTTCAGCAGAGATTCTGAAATGTACATTCGATAGACACTTTCCTATCCCATGAGGCCACAGGAGAGGATTTATGAATGGCAGTGAAGCGACACAACTGACACTGATAGGTCACGTGACAGTAACAACATGGCGGATGTAGTACTTCTGAATTACATTCATTCTACCCATATTCATACTATATAGAACATACTTTTTTAACGTTCACGAAGTAAATTAAAAGTATGCGATTTCGGACTCAGCGCAAGTGAATTCAGTACATAATGTAAATTAATCTGTATAAAATACACAGTTAACCTACTACATTTGACAAAATGTGCATTATACAGCAGAACACACTCAAAGACTATAGATATAAAAAAAGAAAAAGAAAAAAAAAGACGGTAACGAATGGGAGAAACTCCAACGCGCAATATGGCGGAATACGTCCCGCCTTCTAAATAAAAGAGCCAATCGCTGATTGGTAAAGTCATTGCGTCACTGCAGCTGCCGTTAGAAGCTCCGGTTCCCATAAAAAAACCTGAGACTCGCTCTCAGGGCTGCACATGCGCATTGGCTCGTCTAGCCTTAAAAATAAACATTTTTAACGCTATTTGAGCATAAGAAACACCATTTATGGGACAGTTCATGTCAGTATTTGTTGCTGATTTAAAATATGTTATTGTGAGTTCGCCAAGCAGTTTATTAGATTTCAGCATTCCCCCATTCAAATAGATAGGACTTGGTCTTGGATGCCCGAAATAGCTGCCTTTCCTTACAGACTTTCCTTGAAAGGGACGACACACTGCAGTGGACACTGTGTCCCGCAATTCATTGCTCTCTCAGCGATATCTGTCTCTTTCTTGACTCACGATTTCATTTGAAATAATAGAACTGCATAACAGTCGTGACATTTTTATATAAAGTTGAATTAAAATGCAAAATAACAGCTTTTATTTAAAATATGATAACTGGACAAGGTCAGTGAATTGAACTTAATGAGGTCACGTGACCATTTTATAGTAGTAGGTAGTATTCATAGTATACAGTGCAATATTTTGGACATATCATGATGATAATAAGATGATATTCTCTCATTCTTTGAGTACGATGGAGTGCCAGGTAAATACATACATATACACATAATATAGTAATAATCACACATTATTATGGTAAATCAAAGTACCATAGAACTAGGGAGGCTAATGAACCTGAAGGACCCATTATTTCATCTTTGTCTCCATCTACAGGTCATAGCATGAATTACAGCCCACTAAAATTAATTTAAATCCCCCACAAGTCTTCGTTAACGAAACACAGATAACAATTTACATAAGTTAGTCACGATATTTACCTTTTTACTCGAATAAAAACTAAACGGTCAGTATTTAGTAGTAGTACAGCTTCTTGTAGTTTTATGTTAATGAGATATGACGTCAGCGTCACAGTACGGAAGCCGCACAGATCCACACTGCGCGATTAACGCGTCCGCCATGTATCAGGCGCCGCCGGTGAAAGAAGAATAACGGCAAGCACACCGATTAAATCCCGCAGAAATCACGCAGTAACCCGCGGCGAGCCATCCGTTACCGCGACCCGACGGCTATCAGTGCTCGTTCAGCGGCAGAGAGAGATAAACGCAGATAGACGGACAGAGAGAGCCTCTGACTGAAGGTGAGAGCGTTTGGCGGGTTAGCACAGCGGCTAACGGCTACATCAGCGTCTGTGTGTGTTTATACATCATCATTTTACACGCTCATCACACACATCTAACCGATTTAATGCGTTTTATTACATGTGTTATCGGTTAACGCATCTGATGTAAGCTGGGGAATTGGGTTAAACCGGGCCGCGTAAACACACAAACACACGGCCTACACACACACACACACTCATACACACACAGAGATTATACACTTATACATGTACACGACACACGAATATAAACACAAACACCACATTCACGTAGACACACACAAACATACACGCGTACTCATACAGATACTCAGTCGTTTTATATATATATATATATATATATATTATATATAATGTATATATTTTGTGTGTGTGTATATATATATGTGTGTATATATATATATATATATATATATATATATATATATATAATGTGGAGATAGACAGGTAAACTCATAATAATATAGCCTATATACCCTCAAATAGATAGATACACACGTATACAAACAACATCCACAATGTACTTAAAATAAGTGCACAAATATGCGTGACGTGTGCAAAATAGTCTAAAAGTCCACATTGGAACTTGGAAATAAAATTTTAGGAATTTGAAAACTGTAAAATGAAGCAACATCATGACTGAAGGAATTTGAATATTCTGCACCGTTTCTATATGACTAATCAAATGAGTGACTTTGATCATGTGACTCTGTACAAATGGTCTGATGTCCTTCTGTTGAAGCTCAAGATGCTCTTTGAAACATCTCAAGTCATGCTGGAGAACATGATCATCAGGTTTTGTTCATGAAGCAAATTCATCTTTTTTTCACGTACATTGTTATGCAGATAACAATATAGTATGCAGTGATTATAAAACGAGAAAAATGCAAAACCCAAGCATTTTCATGAGTGTCAGAAGATATACTCGCACATTCACACGGCCCACTCACACATCCACAGCCTCCACGCATATTCACACCCTCATCTGCCTCGATCCCACTTAAACCACATCAGATGGTGAAGCTGATGTGTGAACCTCTCGTCCAGGTGCTCGCCTCGGATTAGCCTGCTTTCAAAAATTAAAAGTGTTTTAAACCGGGTATGTGTGTGTGGGCGATAGTTTTGTGTGTTTTCTAGGACTGTTGGTGTAGCGCACTCATCTGTTTTCTCTGTGTGTGTGTGTAGCACAGGATGGAGTGGCAGCCGGATGAACAGGGTTTACAGCAGGTGCTGCAGCTGTTGAAGGACTCCCAGTCTCCAGACACGGCCACACAGAGAGCCGTTCAAGAGGTCTGTGCACAGCACTTCTGATTATAATAAGTTACATATCTGTGAAGCTTATTTATCCAAGTTATCACCAAATGAACTGTGAAATTTAGCTGTTACAACCGAATGAATGGCAGAATTGTTTTCAACACTGTGCTCTTGAGAATCAAACTTTTAGTATCTGTGTGGTCATTTTTTGTTTTCGTTACAGATGTGTACAGTAGTCATGGATCTTATTGGCATAATAAATCTCATTAGTTTATCTTTTTCACTATTCAAGATTGGGATTGGTAGGAATTGTTTTTTGAAAGAAATTAAGGGCCAGATTTACTAGACAGGGCAAATTAGCATGAGAGCACAATCCCATAAAAGCGCAGATGGGAGTGGAAAGTTCTGCTCGTGATCTAATGAAGACGTGCAAATTAAAGAACACAGACACAGCCGGATCATTTCCATAATGATCAACACAATCTACCAAGAGCAGTGCAAATTAGCATCTGGTTTAAGACATCCTTTTTTTGGGGGGGGGGGCGGTAAATAATGGCGCAAATACCAGTAAATTGACGAGGGTAAACCTTAGTAAATCACTTTCAATGATTCATTTAAATACAAACCTCCCATAAATTTTGTGCAGATGCAATAAGGTCAGCCGCAAAAATAACTCAGTCCACGCCTTTTCAGTGCTAATTTTGCACTGTGTGTCTTTAGTAAATCCTGACAGTAGTTTTTTTTAACGCCAAAACAGGGTTTGCGCTGACGCAAGCTGTTAGTAAATCTGCCCCTAATACTTTAATTCAGCAAGTATGCATTGATCAAAAGTGACGGTAAAGACATTTATAAAGTTACAAAAGATTTCTGTTTCAAATAAATGCTGTTCTTTTGGACTTTCTATTCATAAAAGATCCTAAAAAACAGTATCACACAAAAATGAACTGTTTTCAACATTGATGATAATCAGAAATGTTTCTTGAGCATCAAATCATCATATTAGAATGATTTCTGAAGGATCATGTGACACTGAAAACTGGAGTAATGACGCTGAAAATTCAGCTTTGATCACAGGAATAAATTACAGTTTACAATATATTCACATAGAAAACAGCTATTTTAAATTGTAATATTTCACAATATCACTGTTTTTACTGTATTTTGATCAAATAAATGCAGCCTTGGTGAACAGAAAGACTTTTTTTAAAAACATGAAGAAATACTTCCCAACTTCAAACCTTCAAATAGTACTATGTATCTTTGTCTGGGTCATTGACGAATAAGGTTTTTAAAAGTGTAAAAAAACATAATGGAGATATAATTAATTTTTTATTTAATTATTAAGTGTTATTTAATAAGTATTTAAATAATTACTTTATTAAGTGTTAACAATGAGATTGTGGTTTTTATAATCAATTAACACTGCTTTTGTTTTTTTTTTTTTTTTTTACAAGATGGACAAAATTTGTCACTGAATGTCAATTTTGGTTATACCGAATGACGATATTTTCAAACAATGCTAACAGGCTAATATCTAGCTAGCTAGCAAAAGGACAATCAAACATTTTATATTTAGTACAAGTTTTTAAAATATTACAACATTTTCCATGTTTTATAGCGGTTGTACCGAATGACCTGATGTTTCGGGACATGCGTATGAGCAAGTGAAAACATGAATTTTTCAAATAGTTAAGAGAGAGTTAGTTATTTATTTTGCTTCACAACCATGTGGTCCTTTGCAGGCGTCTGAATGATGTCACATCCTGTCACATGATACTGACCGTATGACTTGATCCAGAATTGTCCCTTTATATTGGTTACTCCGAATGACATCGATGAAATTTATTTTTCCGGACATTCTTTCTCAAAACAAAGCAACGACTTCTACACATAATTTTAATACCATTTTGCACTATGTTGATATCGGACCGTAAATGACTCATTCATGGAAATGAATTAATCTTCTCCACTCTAATGGCATTTTTGCTTTTGGGGTTTAAATCAGAAAAACTAACTAGTCTACTGGCATGGTTTTTAGGGTACATAATAGTCCAATAAAGGTGCATTAAATATATCCATATCCAAAATATGTGCAAATATTAAGATCTAAAATCTTACTTTTCTAGTGGTAAATGTTTGTTTACATCTTAATGTCACTGCTCTGATATCAGATCTCTTTGTTGTCTGTGGAATTTATCATAATATTTTTGTAACACTTTCATTAGAAACTGGAGCAGCTGAATCAGTATCCCGACTTCAACAACTATCTTATCTTTGTCCTCACCAGCCTGAAATCTGAAGGTCTGTATGATCCCATCATGCATCATCGATCTCATTTCACACACACACTCTCCTGCAGCATGTATAACATGTCTCTGTGTCTCTGCAGACGAGCCCACCCGTTCTCTGAGCGGTCTGATTCTCAAGAACAACGTGAAAGCTCACTACCAGAACTTCCCTCCGGCTGTGGCCGACTTCATCAAGAGAGAGTGTCTCAACAACATCGGAGACCCGTCCCCGCTCATCCGTGCCACCATCGGTCAGTCTGCACCCGGCTCAGTGTGGATTAAACACACAAAACCTCTTTAAAGTTGTCCAGCTGAGTTAATTTGATTTTATTAGTGTTTTATTTCTTTTCTCTTAGAGAAGTATGTATTGTAAAGTGAGTAAATATGGGCCGAACAGCTTTTTTTAAACTTTGCATTATAGTTTAATTGGTGTCCGTGTGTGTCCGCAGGTATCCTCATCACTACCATCGCCTCTAAAGGGGAGCTGCAGACATGGCCAGAACTACTGCCTCAACTCTGCAACCTTCTCAACTCAGAGGATTACAACACCTGCGAGGTAACACACACACACACACACAAAGCTTTTACTAGGAATGCAGTATGGTTACCATTTTTCAACATGCACATTCAGTGTTCTCCAAAATGTGCAGTATTCATCCCAAAATGCAGTGCCCTTGATGTGGCCCTCTGTTTGAATACAAAAGTTGTACCAGAATGTGCTTTATTTGTCTGCTTGCCAAACATTGTCAGTGCATTTTTACACACACAAAAACTTATAAAGTTATGTGTTTTCAAGATGATAATGGCAATGTAGTGAGCAGAGATCAGTCGATATCTGGATCATAATTGTGTGATGACCAATTATCAGAACTGATTTTTTATTTTTATAAATTAGTTTAAAAAAATGATGTATTAATTACAAAAAATGATTTATGCTTTTTGACTCAACTAGACTGCAATGATAAAAACAATTACTTTTCCTTGAAAATAATAACAGTACTACAACATAACTGTATTTCATGTTAGAGATTATGATGTTTGCACAAAAAACGGTACCGGTAACCCCGTAAACAAAGCAGCTGCGCTACTTTCTGTTTCTGAACAGTATTTAAATGTTTTAAACAGCCATTCAGATTTTTGTATTCACATCACTGCACCAAATACTTATTTATTTTCAAACTTAATTTTTTTTTTTACATTTTTAAAGGTGCAGTGTGTAAATTTTAGCTGCATCTAGCGGTAAGGTTACGAATTGAGAATATAGAGAAGCTACGGTGACCAACACAGGACTAAAATGTCATCATCTGAGACAGAAGAGAGTAGCCAGTCAAGCAAACGCGCTCTGTAGAGCAGTTTGTCCATTTAGGGCTACTGTAGAAACATGCCAGAACAAAATGGCGATTTAACATGTAAGGGGACCCGTGGTGTATGTAGATAGAAATGGCTCATTCTAAGGTAATAAAAACATAACGGTTTATTATGTAACAGCTTTATACACCACTGAAAACATAGTTATGTATATTATATTGCATTTCTGTCAATAGATCCTCCTAAAATTTACACATTGCACCTTCAAACTGACCTAAAACATATCCTGGATATTGTCTGAAAATGTCTGATTCTTTATTATTGTTCAGTAACCCTTTACAATAAGGCTCCATTAGTTAACATTACTTAACTACATTAGTTAACATGAAGTAACAATGAAAAATACTTTTAATACATTTGTAAGTCTTAGTTCATGTTAATTAACGTTCACTCAATCAAAAGTTGTATTTGCTAATATTAATGGACTTGAGCTAACATGAACTAACAATGAACAGTTGTATTTTTATTAATTAACGTTAACAAAGAATCCTAACTACTGTATCAGTTGTAGCTATTGCTTATTGTTAGTTAATGTTACGGAGGTTTCACACAGCAAGCGTGAGCGGCATGTGAGCAGCACACATTTTTTTGGTGTGCATGTTAACCAGTGACTGCATTCACCCTGGGAACAGGAGCAGTGCGTGAGCGTCAAGCAGGAGCGTCGCGTGAGCAGCAGTGAAGTGATGGTTTCGGCGCCGAGTCTATTTTTGCTGCGCTGTTAACACTACATTAAAATGCAGTGCACTCTGTTCGAATACAAAAGTTGTACCAGAATGTGCTTTATTTGTCTGCTTGCCAAACATTGTCAGTGCATTTTTACACACACAAAAACTTACAAAGTTATGTGTTTTCAAGATGATAATGGCAATGTAGTGAGCGGAGATCAGTCGATATCTGGATCATAATTGTGTGATGACCAATTATCAGAACTGATTTTTCTTTTTTATAAATTAGTTTTACAAAATGATGTATTAATTACAAAAATGATTTATGCTTTTTGACAACTAGATTACAACTAGCACACTTTTGGTGGACAAAATAAATATGATTTCACACAAAAAGTGCTCAAAATGCACAGAATAAGCATGTCTAGTGTGTTTTAACAAGTAAACCAGAAAAGAAAATGAAGAATAAAAATATTTATAGAAGATTTACCCATTTAAACTTGGTTTTTAATTATTCAGTTTGGGTGAAAGCATGGTGTATTATAAAAAAAATCTAAAGTAAACTAGTGAGAAAATGATATATAAACATTCTTGTAGTTATTACGCAGGTATATAGGCTCTAGCATACCCAAATCAAATCCAATTTTGCAGTCTTGTAAACGTGCACGTGGCAGATGATGTAAAACACAAAGCTTACCTCATTTGTGAGCAGCAATGGATGACACAAGGCTTTTATTTATTTATTTTTTATGTTTACATGCGAATATTGTACACCTCCCCATGTTAGTAAACTTTCAAGACTATCAAGCTTATAAATGACTAACATATAAAAACAAATTTATTGTTGTCTTTGTAAAGAAATGCGCACTTTATATGTATCTTGGAGCCGCTGCTGTGACGCTGTACAAACGCTTCCAGTGTGAATACTTGCGCGTCTCTGCAGCTGCAGTGACGATGTAGTTACGCTGACGTGAAGCTGACGCGCCGCGCACGGTGTGAAACGTCCGGCCTTGTGTACTTTATTCTCCCTATAATGTCTCCTTATATCCCCTTATTAAGCTAAAACACGTTATTTTAAAAATTTGCATTGCGCTCCTAAAGTTTTCAGCTAGTCCTATATCAGAGAAGAGATGTCACTGCAAAAGGGAGGGGAAGTTATTTTGATTAAAGATTATGATGCACATGGATTTTAAAAAAGAATGATTTGCACAGATAAATCATTTGTAATAAATATTGCAGATATAAAAATAAGAATTGTCAATTTAATGTGACTTTACCGTGTGTGTACAGGGCTCTTTCGGTGCGCTGCAGAAAATCTGTGAGGACTCGTCTGAACTGCTGGACAGTGATGCTCTGAATCGCCCCCTCAACATCATGATCCCCAAATTCCTGCAGTTCTTCAAACACTGCAGCCCCAAGATCAGGTAAAGAGCCACACACACATATTTTAGAACTGATAACAGCCTTTTTTATAATGAATAACATCTACTAATTCACATTCTCCCTATAGGTCTCATGCCATAGCGTGTGTGAATCAGTTCATTATCGGCAGGGCTCAGGCTCTCATGGACAACATCGACACGTTCATAGAGGTAAACACAAGTTCAGTTGGGTTCACAGTGAACTATGTAGTTATTTCTGTGCTGGAGGCTGAGCTCATCTGTTCTGTGTGGTGTGTTTTCAGTCTCTCTTTGCGTTGGCGGGTGATGAAGACTGCGAGGTGAGGAAGAACGTGTGCAGAGCTCTGGTCATGCTGTTGGAGGTCCGAATCGACCGTCTGATACCGCACATGCACAGCATCATACAGGTGAAACATCTGATGCCACACGAGACATTTTGAAGTGAAAACGAGTTGTAGGAGGCTTGAATCTCATCTGTGTTTCTCTACAGTACATGCTGCAGCGTACGCAGGATGCGGATGAGAATGTGGCGCTGGAGGCGTGTGAGTTCTGGCTGACTCTAGCGGAGCAGCCCATCTGTAAAGAGGCTCTGTCAGGACACCTGGTTCAGTGAGTACTACACGCCATCATTATGAGCTGAACACACAGATGAAGCCACAGTTAGTTTCTGTTTGAGAGATCAGATCTGAACTCATGTTTTAAGATCGAATGTGTTTCTCTACAGACTCATCCCCATCCTGGTGAACGGAATGAAGTATTCTGAGATCGACATCATTTTACTGAAGGTGAGTCACCATATATGAGTCATATTTCTTTAAATCAAATCATGTTTATTGCATTAAGGTGCGGTCACAGAATTGATTCTTATACAACTATAGTATTTGTTATATATATATATATATATAAAATGTGTTTTTTTTGTTTTTGTTTTTTTTACATTTTTAATGTAATATTTATATTTTAGATTATAGTTAAGAATAACTACACTTATAATGCATATAGAAAGGGCAGTGTTTTAAACTGAGCCCTACCGATTTCTCAAGATCTCCTGAGAAGTGAGCACTATGTAGGGAGCATGTGAATCAGATTGCATCTGTCTTTGTGTGTCTCAGGGTGACGTAGAGGAGGACGACAACGTTCCTGACAGCGAGCAGGACATCAAGCCTCGCTTCCACAAGTCACGTACCGTCACGCTGCAGCATGAGGGAGGAGAGGGGGAGGAGGGGGAGGATATTGACGAAGATGAAGATGACGACGATGACACTCTGTCTGACTGGAACCTACGTGAGTAAACCGACCAATCAGAGTGCGCTTGCTGTAAATGATGTTACATGTGTATATGTATATAATTTCATAATTGGACTTTGCAACAACAATGTTATTGAACTGACTCGAGCTGAATAATGACACTATTGCCTTCTGTAGGGCTGCTTTACAGCAGAATTTGATCATTATTTTCCTGTTTATTAATGTGAAGCTGCTTTGAAACGACCTGTATTGTATAAACAGCGATATAGATATAGGTGACTTGACTCGTATATATTTGTGTGTTCATAGGAAAGTGTTCGGCGGCGGCGCTGGACGTGTTGGCTAACGTCTTTCGGGATGAGCTGTTGCCGCACTTGTTGCCGCTGCTGAAGGGTTTGTTGTTCCACCCGGACTGGGTCATCAAAGAGTCTGGGATCCTGGTGCTGGGAGCCATCGCTGAAGGTCTCACTTACATACTTATTTAAAAAAAAAATTGTGTTTGTGTTGTAATATGTTGTAGATGGTTGTAAGAGTGCATATTTTATCTCCTTTAACTTTCTCCCTTCCTTCCTCGCTTGCTTCCTTCCTCCCTTCCTTCTTTCCTTCCTTCCTAGCTTCCTTCCTTGCTCCCTTTCTTGCTTCCTTCCTTCCTTCCTCCCTTCCTTGCTTCGTTCCTTCCTCACTTCCTTCCTTCCTTCCTTCCTTCCTTGCTTCTTTCCCTGCTTCCTTTCTCCCTTCCTTGCTTGCTTCCTTCCTCACTTCCTTCCTTCTTACCTCCCTCCCTTCCTTGCTTCCTTCCTTGCTTCTTTCCTCCCTTCCTCGCTTCCTTCCTTCCTTGCTCCATTCCTTCCTTGCTTCCTTTCTTCCTTCCTTCCTTCCTTCCTTCCTTCCTTCCTTCCTTCCTTGCTCCATTCCTTCCTTGCTTCCTTTCTTCCTTCCTTCCTTGCTTCCTCACTTGCTCCATTCCTTCCTTGCTTCCTTCCTTCCTTCCTTCCTTGCTTCTTTCCCTGCTTCCTTTCTCCCTTCCTTGCTTGCTTCCTTCCTCCCTTCCTTCCTTCCTTGCTTCTTTCCTCCCTTCCTCGCTTCTTTCCTTCCTTCTTTCCTGCTTCCTTTCTTCCTCGCTTCCTTCCTTCCTTCCTTGCTCCATTCCTTCCTTGCTTCCTTTCTTCCTTCCTTGCTTCCTCACTTGCTCCATTCCTTCCTTGCTTCCTTTCTTCCTTCCTTCCTTCCTTGCTTCCTCACTTCCTTCCTTCCTATCTTCCTTCCTTGCTTCCTCGCTTCCTTCCTTGCTCCATTCCTTCCTTCCTTCCTTGCTTCCTTCCTTGTCATTATTGGAATTTTGGTTGCATAATTAACTGTATCTGCCATTTCATTTAATGTCAAACTAAAGTAATTTCACTCAGAGCTGCCCTGTCACAGGAAGGAAAGACTAATAATGTTATTTAACACATTCAGAATATAGATTTTATGAGTATTGGCTCAATAATCTGGTTATTTATTTTCTTTAAACACGTTATTGTATCGGCAAAATACAATATTGGTCTACTTATAATTTGTATGTATGCATATTTTAGTACAGAAATCAAACAATTTCAATACTTATGTATATATTAAAAACATGTCTTGAGTATTTTAAACTTGTTTTGCTGGTAAGCAGTATTGAATGTGTGACGCAGCCCGTTTAATTAAGTAAAATATATACATGATTTATTTTGAGATTGTATAGGTTTGTTCTGTATAGACACTGTATCAATTTTATTTATGCAGATCTTAAAAAAGGTCTTAAAGTCTTGGATTTGATTTTAAGAACTCTGCAGACACCCTGAATTGACTGAATCCTCTTGTCTCTGTCAGGCTGTATGCAGGGAATGGTACCGTACCTGCCGGAGCTCATCCCGCACCTGATCCAGTGTCTGTGTGATAAGAAGGCTCTGGTTCGCTCCATCGCCTGCTGGACACTCAGCCGCTACGCACACTGGGTGGTGAGCCAGCCGCCGGACGCACACCTCAAACCGCTCATGACAGAACTCCTCAAGCGCATCTTGGACGGCAACAAGAGGGTACAGGAGGCCGCCTGCAGGTGTGTTAGAAATGAGGCTAAAAATGCTTGAATATTTAAAGCGGAATAATTTTGGGGTAATGAAGTAACTCTGTAATGTTTTTTCAGTGCATTTGCGACTCTGGAGGAGGAGGCGTGCACAGAGCTGGTTCCATATCTCAGTTTCATTTTGGACACTCTGGTGTTTGCGTTCGGGAAATACCAGCACAAGAACCTGCTCATCCTCTACGACGCCATTGGCACCCTGGCAGACTCCGTTGGGCATCATCTCAACCAACCGGTAACAACCCCGTTTTCCACCATTTTTACAAACGTCCCTTTTTACATACTGTCACTTTAAAGTAAGATTTTGTAATGTTTTTGAAAGAAGTCTCTTCTGTTCACCAAGGCTGCGTTTCTTTGAACAAAAATACAGTAAAATCAGTAATATTGTGAAATATTATTAAAGTTTTAAATAACTGTTTTCTATGTGAATATATTGTAAAATGTAATTTATTCCTGTGATCAAAGCTGAATTCAGAATAATTACTCCAGTCTTCAGTGTCACATTCTAATATGATAAAGTCTTTACTGCCACCTTTGATCAATTTAATGCATCCTTGCTGAATAAAAGTATTAATTTCTTTCAAAACAACAACAACAAAAAAAAAAACTGACCCTAAACTTTTGAACAATAGTGTCACTCCAGTGTGTCACTGGTTTGTAAACCTTTTCTGTTTTTATTTTTCCAAAAGCTATATATACAAGTGGGGAAACTCAAAAGACCAGATGCTATTTTCTTTTATCTGTCAAAATGATAAAGCATTTTCAGTTATCTGTCAGTGTTTTTGAAGCCAATAAATGACACAAAAGGTTGGGTTAGAGCATCCGCTGCTCATTCCTGTCCTTGTTGACCTGTTTTACAAATCTTAGTATCACTAAATACCATTAGTGCACATTTGCACACGTAGAGCTCAGTGGTGTGATCTTGTGGTGTTTTTTGTTGTTTGTGAACAGGAATACATCCAGAAACTGATGCCACCTCTGATCCAGAAGTGGAATGAACTGAAAGACGAGGATAAAGACCTGTTTCCCCTACTGGAGGTGAGACACTCGAAACAGAGTTAAAGCCTTCATTTCGTAGTTTTAATGTCATCACAAATAATTGTACATTCATTTTGCCAAAACTTTTGTCATTGAAAGATAAAATGGACAAATAAATGACCCTCATTTATTGTGTGTGTGTGTAGTGTTTGTCGTCTGTGGCCACAGCGTTACAGAGCGGTTTCCTCCCGTACTGTGAGCCCGTCTATCAGCGCTGTGTTACTCTGGTGCAGAAAACACTCGCACAAGCTATGGTGAGAACACACACGTATTCATGCACATCTGAATGTACATCAGTGAACCACAGAGTCAATAACCCACCCCTGTGTGTGTGTGCAGATGTACAGCCAGCAGCCAGATCAGTACGAGGCTCCAGATAAAGACTTCATGATTGTCGCTCTGGATCTGCTGAGTGGTCTGGCCGAGGGGCTCGGGGGTCATGTGGACCAGCTAGTTGCCCGTAGCAACATCATGACCCTTCTGTTCCAGTGTATGCAGGTACAGTGTGTGCGAGGGTTTAAAAATGTGTGGTGCACTGTAAAAAAAAGTTTTTTCAACTTAAAGTGTGCTGCCTTAATTTTAAGTTTAGTCAACTTGAAATGTGAAGTTGTACTAAGTGATAACTTTGATATTTGGGTTAACTAAACTTAACATTTTAAGGCAGGACACTTTTAAGTTGAAACATTTTTTTTTTACAGTGTGGTGGTGGTCATTTTTATTATTTGAATATTTACAATATTAAAAAAAATAAATGCAATGTAATAATTTTAATATTTAATATATTATAATTGTATATATTTTGTTATTGTATTTACATTCATTGGTGGTGTTATTATTATTTGAATTAACTATGTTATAAAATACATTTATTTTAATAAAATTGATTATTTTAATATTTTATTTGATATTATATTTACTATATTTTATGATTTAGTTGGTTAATATTATTATTGTTAATATTACAATATTATATTAATTAATTTAGTGAATTATAATATTTAATTTACTATTATACATTTGTTTATTGTTGTTCATGTTAATATTATGAGTTATTTTAATCAACTATATTATTATAATGTTATAATTTTATTATTTGAATTATTTATATTATAATTATTTATATTGAATTATTATATTTTAAAATGTATTTATTATTCAATACTTAATATTTATTTTTTTTAAATATTTAATACGATTTACAATATTATGTATGTATTTTATATTGTTATTTTAATATGTATATTAATATTTATTTAATTATTTACTATATTATTATAAAATAAATTGTTGTTGTTGCACTATAAAACATGTCCAACTGAACGGTGAACGTCTTGTGTGTAGGACACTATGCCTGAGGTGAGGCAGAGCTCGTTTGCTTTGCTGGGTGATCTGACCAAGGCCTGTTTTCCACACGTCAAACCCTGCATCGGTAAGACGACACGTGTTCATTTGACCTGCATGACACACCCTTAGCTTATTCATATGAATTAATCTTTGAAACTGTGTGTGTTTAGCGGAGTTCATGCCAATCCTGGGGACGAACCTAAACCCTGAGTTTATCTCGGTGTGTAATAACGCCACCTGGGCCATCGGAGAGATCTGCATGCAGATGGGTGAGGATCATCACACTGAATCACTGAATTACAATGACATCATAGATTTTAAAATCATAGAATTTGATGGATTGTTTGACATGTCGTTTAAGTGTATTAAGGTGATTGTGACCACTTTATCATATTGTTGGTCATGTGTTGTCGTAGGTGTGGAGATGCAGCCGTATGTGGCTCTGGTTCTTCCTCACCTGGTGGAGATCATTAACAGACCCAACACTCCCAAAACCCTGCTGGAGAATACGGGTATGACCTCTGACCTTATAAAGTCATTTACCTTTCACACAGCTGATAAATAATCCCAACACCTTACTCCTGTTTACAGCCATCACGATTGGTCGCCTCGGTTACGTCTGTCCACAGGAAGTGGCACCCATGTTGCAACAGTTCATCAGACCCTGGTGAGTCACTACATCTAGAGATGTTTTTTTGGAAGAATAAATACAGCAAGAGTGCATTCAAATAAATGCTTTTCTTTTGAACTTTCTATTCATCAAAGAATCCTGAAGAAAATGTATCAATTTTTTTTTCCCCACAAAAATATGAAGCAACTGTTTTCAACATTAATAATAAGAAGAAATGTTTCTTGATCATCAAATCATCATATTAGAATGATTTCTGAAGGATCATGTGACACTGAAGACTGGAGTAATGATGCTGAAAATTCAGCTTTGATCATAAATAAATTACATTTTAACATATTCAAATAGAAAACCATTATATTACATTGTAATATTTCACAACATTACTGTTTTACTGTATTTTTGATAAATGTAGCCTTGGTGAACATGAGACTTCTTTCAAAAATATTTAAAAATCTTACTAACCCAAAACTTTAATTTGATTAATTAAGACTAGTATTCCAATTTTTGGTTAATATATTTCTTAAGACAGACTTACTAAGTTAAATTTTTGATTGTCTTTTTGCAGGTGCACGTCGTTGCGAAATATCAGAGATAACGAAGAAAAGGACTCCGCCTTCAGAGGCATCTGCGTGATGATTGGTGTAAATCCTGGCGGCGTGGTCCAGGTCAGTTCTGATCCTCTGACTCCATTGTGATTGACACTGATGTTACTTTCCTTTATCACATCTGTCTCTCCCTCCTCAGGATTTCATCTTCTTCTGTGATGCGGTGGCCTCCTGGGTCAACCCTAAAGATGACCTGAGGGACATGTTCTACAAGGTTAGACACACATGGAGCTGCGTTACATCAAAACCTTCACCACTGTAAAAGATTCCTGTTGTTAAATGAGGTTGTGTGTCTGTGTAGATCCTACACGGTTTTAAGGACCAGGTCGGCGAGGAGAACTGGCAGCAGTTCTCGGAGCAGTTCCCGCCCATCCTGAAGGAACGCCTCTCTGCATGCTATGGCGTGTAGCCCCGCCCCTCTGCTTCACACACAGCTCACGCTGTCAGGTTAGTGATGGCTGTTGATGTCTAGGAATAAAGTACCCTGGTAAACAATCACTTTCCGCATATCTGCAGTACATGGCAGATAACATGAGCTCCGTCGACTGCACTTTATATATAGATTCCACCGCTGTTCATTTGCATAGTTAAACACTGCAAAACAATTTAGATGCTTAAATATAATGGCAATCTAAATTTATTGGTAACATCATAAGGTTTCATTTTATTAACATAAAATAACAGTGCTTCTACAGCATTTATTAATCTTAGCTAATGTTAATATCAGCATTTACTTGCATTTTAAGAACAAAATTTGTATCTGCTAACATTACTTAATGCACTGTCAACTAACAGCAATATGAGCATTTTTTATCAAAGGGTTAGCTCACCCAAAAATAAAATTTCTGTCATTACTTAGCCTCATGTCGTTCCACACTCGTAAGACCTTCGTTCATCTTCAGAACACAAATTAAGATATTTTTGATAAAATCCAAGAGTTTTTTTTGTTTTGTCTCCCATAGAAAGCAACATAATTACCACATTCAAGGTCCAGAGAAGTAGTAAAGACATTGTTAAATTAGTCTACGTGACTACAGTGGTTCAACCTTAAAGTTATGAAGCGACGAGAATACTTTGTGCGCAAAAACAAAACAAAAATAACGACTTTATTCAACAATTTCTTCCCTACCCTGTCATTCTCCTATGCAGTTTACGTTGCAGACACATTGCAGGCTTCCAGGTTCTACGTCCGAACGCCGACTCTGTATTGGCCGGCTCCTGCGTCAGCATCACACGCATGCGTCGTGGTGCTCATGTGAACGGCGTCAGCCAATACTGAGCCAGCGTTCGGACGTAAACACGGAAGCTCTGAACTGCGTCAACTGCGTAGGAGACTGACATGGGGTGAATATGGGTAAAAGAATATTGTTCAAACTGATCGGTCTGTTGCATCACCATCGGACAGTGATTACATCACCTTATATCAGCGTCTGTCATTGAAATAATAAAAATGATAACAGATTAAATAAAGTGTGAATATCTGTAAAAAAAAATTAAATATCGGACTATTGCTGCTTATGTCACCCTCATTTGCCCACAGTCACTTACGGGATATTAAAAAACTTATAAAAGATTAGCTATAAAAGTATTTATCTGTTAAAACAGTCAAACAGATCAGACTAAATAAAGCGTGAATATTGGTAAAAAGGAATTAGCTGTGAAACAGATTACTGGTCTGTCGCATAATTAAAGGTTTCTGCTTATGTCGCCTTCATTTACAGGCATTTTACAGGATAAAGTCGGCATGAAATCAAAATGGGCCCTATTTAGTTCCGCATATTCCTAGTCTTTAGGTGAACAATTAATCCGTGCAAGTATATAAAAAAAATCTCTTTTTTTTTGTCTTTGTAATCTTTAATCAAAATCTGACAATGTACTTCCCCTCTGGAATGCCCTTCCTCCGACTGTCAGGCCCCGTTTACACTAGTGCGTTTTCATTTTAAAACGCATAACTTTTGCAACGGTTACATCTGTTGTTTACATTACTCCAGCGTTTTTGACCCTCAAAACGGAGACTTTCGAAAACGCTGCAGAGCCCGTTTTAGTTTGAAAACGCAGGGGTTGTTTCAGTGTAAACTGACCAAAACTGAGACTTTTGATAACGATGGCGTGGCTGCCCACATTCGCTCTCGCTCTGTAGACGGAACTGCGTGCTTTGCTGGCTTTGTCATTTTTAGCAGCCATTGTGCAGTTAAACTCTTTTTTTTTTTTTTTTTTTTTTTTAATACTGCAGCTACCTATATGCGCAAGTGTGCATGAACGGTCATGTGACATGCATTTTCAGTCGTGTAGTGTAGACGGAGATAGTTTCTGAAACGCTGTGGAAATGCCAGTGTAGACGAGGATAGTTTTCATTTTAAAATGAAATTCATTTTCTATATCCAATCAATTCCCAGAGGGAAATAACAAGCCACGCCCTCTTTCTCATTCATTATTCCATTTCACTCAAAAAAAAAAAAAAGTCAGTTGCAACTTCCGGTTCACGCTGACTTTAAGAACTTGTTAAAGATTAGGTATAAAAGTAATTATCTGTCAAACCGATAATCGGTCCAAAAAAAAAAAAAAAAAAAAAAAAAAGCTATAATCTACTTTGCTCTTATTTGTCTCTTTCTTTCTGTTTCTTTCAGTTGAACCTTTAGGAGGGGGGAACTCATCCATCTGTGTATTGCACTGCCCTGATCATGGGGGAGAGGGACGCGATTGGCCGCTCCGCCTGACGGACAGATCCCACGCCCTTTGTGTGTCCATGAGGGTGGGTGGGTGGGTGGGAGGGGGGAGGGGACTCCTCTAGTTAACTGCAGAATGCACCCAATCACGGGGAATAAACCTAAAAACGTAGGGAAGACGAGAGATAGCGTAACCGAGGGAGAGCGAAAAACAAACTTAAGAGAGCGGGAGGGAGGAAGTAGGTTTAAACGGGAGGGAGGTATAGACAGTTATCTGGGAATAATCGCTAAAAAGATTAAGATTAGGGAGGGAAGCTAGACAGCAACTGTTATACAACTTTTTTTAATCTCAAGTTAATCCCAGGCATAAGAATCAAACGCATTCACACGCTGACTGACCATAGAAACTCTTGCACATGAAGCTGCAATAACTACGAGCGGCCTGCGGCGCCAGCGCTGCCGTAGCAATAGCATAATCAGACTTTAACACTGAGACTATCTAGGAAAGACTAGCGTCGTTTTTCTTTTTTTAATAATTACTATTGAAACGAGAACAATCTCGGCTTAAAAAAAGATGGTTAGCGCGCTATCGCGAATTTGTGTTTTTGATCGTTAGTAAGGGAGCATTTATGAATTCACAGTTTTCATCATCATCCTCATCGGCTTTGTCGTCGTCCTGTCCGATTGTCGTCATGATTCTCTGCTTGCGTCTCTTATGCGTATTGTTTAATTTCCAATGTTTCTTCTCACTATTTTGCGTAGTTGGCTTGTAGTTTTTTCCTGGGCTTGGTCAGTGTTCGCTGTTGAAACTCATCGTAGTTTACAGATTTCAATCACACCGTAGTTTAATCTTGTCGTGATTTCGAGAGATTCGGTCTCGTGGCGAAGGAGCTGGAATGGAAACTCCACAGTATAACGATCATGACTTGCGTTATGTATGTGTTCGGTTGTGTGTGTGTGTGATTTGTGTAACAGTGTGTGTGATTTGTGTAACAGTAGCTGTGTTGGGAGCTTTTAAGTGTGTTTTGTTAGTGTCATTGCCATGTTTTTTTTTTTTTTTTTGTACTTCGCATTTCGTACGTGTATTCTGCGTTAATAGGTTGTTAATTGTTTTAAGGTACCTTACACTTGACTCCTGGACCCCTATTGACCAGTAAACTGTGACCAACGATGTGTGCGCGCTTGTGAGTGTGTGTATGAATGTATTTGTACCGATAAATTTTGATGCCATATTGATATTTGGTATTTAGTGATTTAATCAGCTTATCCAACAAACTACAACTATATCAAATATAGTTTTACAACAATAAGGTTAAGTTTAAGTTTTTTTTAGTTTTGCTGCTATTGCTGATTTTGGTTATTTGATAAATAGAACTGAATTCACAACATTCTATTGGAGCAAAATGCATAATTTAAATTGGATTATCGCTTGTCATGCACTTTTGTTTTGCTATTTTTATTATTTTTTTTGTAAGGACTTTGCTGGTAAATTTACTGATAAAACTGTTGGATTCATCATGCGTCTTGTTTTTTCTTGTGACGATATTTGTTGGTTGGAAGATTTGAAATAAGAGCAAGCTGAAAGCAAAGACAGGAAGTGACAGTTGGAAGGATGGCGAGGCGGAGAACGATTGCTGCGTGTGGAAATCTGCACTGAGACTCTGAAAGACAAAAACAATCACACCTTTCTCTCTTTACCTTGCCAGGAAAAATAAAACGATTTTTTACCAAGCTGAAGAAGTGTTTTCTGTCTTTTGTATTTTTTTATTGAAAACTGCAGTCAAAATTAGCGTGTTGTGGCTTTTATTCCATTTTTGTAAGTTTTGAGCTCATCTATATCCGTTATTATACCATTGATGACGTCATCTTGTACTCATGGGTGTGTCAGTTTTTCAAAAATGCTCTGGAAAGAGAATGTCCTACTCCTTGATTAATTAAAGGCAGCGGCTATTTACACCAAGTGAAAATAGCATTTTCTTAGCGATATGCTATTTACACTAGGTGAAAATGGCTATAGATTCTATTTACACCATGTAAAAGTATCAGTTCTTTGCAATAAAAGTAGCTAAAAGTAGATGCTATCTATACTTTATATTGGCAGATACTATTTGCACCTCAGTATTTTTGTACATTATGTGCAATGCAAGTGAAGCGACGTGACGGAACCCACAATTCAGTTCGGCAACGCATGACGTCACCCATTCAAAGTAAACGAGAAGCGTTAATGCCGACGCCCCGTGTGAATGCAGCGTTACTCACTACTGCTGACGTTGATTTCTGCGCGTCTTTTTTAAAACTTGAGTGGCCCAACCAGACGTTGGTGGGCGGAGCTAGTGTAAAAAGCATTTGCCAACAAGGGACGCTATTTGCACTTGGTGTAAATAGACACTCCGTTAATGAAATGCTTTTTTGATGGCTAGTTAGACGTGTGGTGTTCATAATATCTGGTTTAGTTGGATAGCTAGTGGCTGTAGCTTGAAAGCTTCAGGAGGCATAACAGTGAGGAACTTTTAAATGGAAATTTTTTGAGTGTTGATCATCAGTTTCAAGACAACCATAAGCTAAAGCGACCCACATCAGAACAGGCTGAAGGTCTGTGCCAAAAATATGTTGGATTTGAGTTCAGGATTTAAAAAACAAAACAAAAAAACTCCAATGATTGAGAAGACTTGCATCTGCCTTGAAGCCTCCAAATCTCTTCAGGTTGTCCATGCTAATTAGAATCAAATTATCATTTGTTGTGCTGATGAATATTATTTGATTGAACCGTTTTCAGGGAAGAGCAGGAGGCCTCTGTAGATTTGAAGATGTTCAATATTTGTCTGGCTCCATCTTTCTGCAAGAAATAGGACATGATCTTCAGAGGACTTCAACCATTCAATCAGGCAAACAAGCTGTTTTTACAATGTTATAATAGAGATAATTTATAGAAGAGACTTGCCTTTCAAAATAAAGTCCAACAGATTTCTGCATCTGAAGTTTGTTCACAAGCCGTCAGATGTGTTAATCTCAGAACCTGTCTGTATGTGTTTTAACAGTGTCTGAGAAGATGACCCAGCCTTATCCGTGTGTGTGTGTGTGTGTGTGTGTGTGTGTGTGTGAGAACAGCTGCAACCATCTCACTGCACGGCATCACTACTAACCCACATGCAGGAAACAGATGAGCAACGACAGGAAGTTTGGGTTTAACGCATCTGATCATTTTTACTTTGCAATCATCATGCGTTAGCTGTACACTTAAATGGTGAGATGACTAACAGAAGATATTCATATAGTATCAGGAACTCAGTATGTACACGTTTTTGTGTGTAAAACCAGTGTATGGATGTTTTCACACAGAAATCATGTTTCATCAATAGTTTTAAACTTCCATTTACATCAAATTGAGGATGTAGAACAAACTCAAGCGAGAAATACGCACATGCCACAGACTCCTGGTGGCCTTTTCAGAGAGTCTGATCCTTTACCTAGAATTTTTTTTGCTGTAAAGTGTATTTTGCAGGAGACCTGAGCTGAACTCGTGTATGTGTGTGTGTGCAGTAAGTGTAGGTGTGATGATAAAGTGTGTGTGGTGTGACTGTAGGCGCTATTAAAGTGAAACCCTGAAGAGTTGGAACTATAACCAAAAAGAGGAAGAAACTCTGATGACACGCAAGAGAAACACCAGAGCCATGAAAAACAGTGGTGTGTGTATGTGTGTACTATAAATATCATAAACAAAACACTTGGTTACACTATTTAAAAGAAATAGTTAATCCAAAAATTTAAATTTACTTTATTTCTTTAATTGACCATTTATGTCTGAGCATCTAGGGCACCAAATAAGCCAAGATGACCACTGTACAGATTTTCCTCCCAAGGTGCCTGAATTATGCATAATTTTTGTTTAATAGACTTATACCAGGTTTATGATCACCATTTCTGTGGTCCCTGTGCTCTGAAAATGAACAAAAATATGGGTAAACGTTTAACCGTCTGGTGCTGTTTGTTAATTTTTGACAGAAAAATTTTTACTTTTTTTATTTATTCATTTTTTAGAATTTTTACTTCATCGCAATGGTACGAAACTTGGTAAATTTTTTGGCACTTATGTGAACACACACACACACACACAAAAAATCATGGACATAACTCAAAAAGGTCCTGAAAAAAGTCGCATTTGTACTGTTTGCAGTCAAAAATGAAAATCAAATTTTATCTAGTGGAAGCGTTTGGTACTGCGCCCAAACAAAATCTTACTGAAAGCTAATTTTTTGAGATATCAACCTCAAATTTGGAACGCATCCTGTTTCGATTTATGGCTTTGATTCTCTCACAGTTTTGGAGTAAAACATGTTTTTCATATTTTTCATAATAATTAACTTTATAACTTTTTTAAAAACTTATTTTTTTCACTTAAGCAATAATCTGCCAAGTGTCTTTAAAAAATAAGAGACCGTCTGTGCTCCAAAGCATTCAAGATTTACGACAGTTTAAATTGGAAATTTAATTTTCAGGTCTATGCTCAAAAAGCAGCTAATAAATAGATCCTAACTATTCCATAAATATAATTTAGTACCATAAATCCCCTAATATTGCAAAATATTAAATAAAAAAAACATTGATCGAAGTAAAATATAGTATTCATTTTACTGAAACAAACAAACAATTTCTGACCACCGTGCGCACAGCACCAGAGGGTTAACAAAATAAAGAGATGTTTTAATTATTAATTTGAGGAACTTATGTAATGGATAGCGCACAAAACTTTGAGGAATAAATGAGGGGATTTAGTTCAGGGGAGTCCTACTTATTTTAAACGAATCGGTTTGATTCAAAGAACCGGTTCAACAAACCGGTATCAGGGTGAATCACTTAAATGTGTTCTAATATGGATGTGATACAATTACAACGTTTTATTTCCATAATTATTAGTATTAATCATGTGAATCTTAATAATATTAATCATTCAAATTCACAATATTGATCTAACTTCACAGTTTTACTCCTACACAAAGTCAGTCCCTAACGGTCGAGTGAATTACAGCTTAGTTTGTGAATCGTTTCTCCTGATCAACTCAGATGAACGATTCGTTCGCTAACCTGACGTAACTAACGGGATTTGTGTATCTGTCTTTGCACTGTATTATTAGAAAGTTAAATTATTATTAATTAAATACTGTTTAAGTTAGACTGGCTTACAACAGGTGTGAGGAGAGTTTTCTGAAGTGGGATATGCTCGATAAGTTTCCCGCTCGTCTTCAATGAGAGGGAGCTGAATGCACAGTCGGTGTAATCCAATAAAACTCCTTTAAAGATGGAAGTGGAAGAGAAAAGAAAGATGAAGAGATCATAAGAGGTGAGAGAAGACGACGGTAAAGGAGGTAACGCAAACGAGATACTGAGATTAGTAGAGGAAACCGTTAAAACACAACAAACCCATTACAATTGAGAAACATGCATCTGTCAGCATATATAACAGATAAAATATACATCCTAAATGCTTTGAAGAGCTGTAGAAAGGGACTGATGGATTGGTGGTTTCATTTCTCACCCGTCATGAATGAATGCAGCCTGTGTCTCTATAGCGGCCGACAGAAGAACTGCGACCGGCAGAGAGACCGTGAAGTTGCACCATCTCAGAATCAGAGACCACTTCTGTCTAAAATACTCGGTTTATTTGTGTTTATAAGTGTGTGACGGTGAGCACAGTAAATGAGAAAATGGACATACATAAGATGAGGGTGATAAGAACATTTTATATACATTAACAAGAAACAAAATTGACTTAAAATCATAATACATGCCTCAGATGAAAATATAAGGTAATCAGTTACATTGTATTGCTTTAAGTTTTAAGAATATATAATTATATGTTATATAGCTAGATTCCTGTACTCGTGTTAATGCACTGTTAAAGCCAGTAATTCACTTTTGACTTTAAAATTCATGTAAAGATTGAGGTCAAAAACAGTTAATGTTAATATTGATCTACAATGAGTTGATAATGGCAGCCAGGTGAACTATAATGTCTGTAAATACTCTGAGTGATATAATAAACCATCAATATCACACAGAAATGTTAAACAAGCAAGACAAGAAAACAAATAAATAAATATTATTTTAGTGTAGGAGCTCATTCTTTAAAAAAATAAAATAAAAACAGCCATTAGCCACTATGTTTATTCTAGAGAGCATCTGATTGGATGAAAATTGGAAGATGTCATTGATATTTTTGACCTGTTTCCTGGAAGAAAAAGATTTTAATTGTAGTCACGTCTGCCAATAGTGTTGTGTGAAGATCTCTGACTGAACCTTCTCAAAGACTATAGAATAACACAAGACGTGTCACTCGTATTGTTTTGAATGGGAGAAAGTGCAACGCGCAATATGGTGGAATAAGTCCCGCCTTCAAAAATAAGATCCAATCGCCGATTGGTAAAGTCATCGCGTCATTGCAGCGGCCGTTAGAAGCTCCGGTTCCTATAGAAACAGTCAGACGCGCGCCTCCGAATTGAGACACAAGAGACACGCATTTAGGTCTGCACATGCGCATTAGCTTGATCCAGCCTGAAAAATACTGTTTTTTGTCATGATTCGAGCTTTTAGAAACAAAATTTATGAGACAGTTGTTGTCAGATTTCATTGGTGATTTCAAATACGAAATTTAATCGAAAGCTTGGCAAACAGCTTTGGAGAATTTGATGTTTCCCCATTCAAAGAGATAGGAGCTGCACTTGAATGCCCGAGAGGCGTTTCAAAGATGGCCGCCGAGTGAAATGACTTGTCTTAAAAGGGACTTTGACCTTCTCGTCTACAGTTGTTTCTTCTTATCATCCTTCCAACACAACTTACTGTTCTTATTCTCTGATGGTGCTGGATCAAAACTTTCTTCTGCAACCTTTGACTTCCCAGCTCAATGTTCAGTCTACAGTTAGAGTTCATCTTTTGTTCACTTTCACTATCGCAATGACACTTTCTTTTCACATTGCCTTCAGTTTGTCCTTCCTTCTTGCGGTTTCTGGTTAAGTTTTCTCACTCTCCTTTCATTCCTTCCTCATTTCCTCAGTGTAGAAACAGCTGTTGAGTAGAATTGCGATGGCAGTTCTCAATGTGACTGTCAGAAGGGAACTTGTGCATTATTATCTGAATAATAATAAACTGGCTAAATGTTAAACACTTACTAAAATGCCAAGTTAAGCTCAGTTAAACACAGAGCATGATGTCCAAAACATACTTTCAGATCTGCACATAAAACACAAATCGGTCTGAATCCAAACTCAAACCTTTTCTCTCATTCGTTCATAAAAGATGAACAATCTCACTCATTTCAGGAGGCTGATCTAATCTGGTCTAAGATGCATGTCTTTGATCTGGTCTGTGTGTTGGTGGCGTTTGAACTTTCAGAAGTGTTTGCGCTCCTCAGAAGTTGCTGAAGATTTGCTGTTTCTTGCTCCAGTCCATAGGGGGCGCTCTCTTATTGGCCCGTTTGGCCCGGGCTTTCTGCTTGGCCTCCGCCGCGGTCAGACTCAGATCCAGACCGCTCTCCCAGAAGGGATCTAGCCGCCGCTCCTCAGATTTCACATCTTGGTTCGGTTTGCGGGCATCATCGCTGGACTGATGGTCAGAATCTGTGAGCTATGAAAAGATAAAGTAAAATATATTATGCAGTTTTACTATGAAATATTGCACTTTTTAAATGATCTCAGCTAACATAAGCAACATTACAGTAAATATTTCCTTCTGTACATACTTTGCTCATTATGTTACATTTCGCATTTTGACATGATCAAAGTGACCAACACTGAATTCAAGGTATAGATTTTTTGTTTTTAGATATAGATATAAATTAGATATAGATAGGTATTTTTTTTTACCATATGGTACTGTGAGTTACAGTAAAACACATAATAACAATAATAATAATAATAATAATGAATTAATTAATAATTATATACTGAATTATTAAATGAATACTATAACATATTACTTTATTATTATTATTATTATTATTATTATTATTATTATAACACAAATTTCTTTTATCCAAGACAAACTTCTGCCATGGGCGACATTAAAAGTAACCGTAATAATAATAAATAATATGTCATATTAATAAATTATTATTATTATTATTATTATTATATATCAACAATGGCAACTATACTAATAATATATAAATTAATTAATAATATTTCATATTGTTAAATTATTATTATTGTTACCAACATCACTCTTTTTTTACTATTAAATTATAAATATGCCATATTAATAAATAATTAATAATATGAATCTTATTGAAATGAATAACAACAACAATAATATATCATTATAAAATTATTATTATTATTGCTACCAACAATTCTTATTAATAGTATTATTAATAATATCAACAACCAAAAATATAACTATAACTATAATTGTTACATTATTAGTATTGTTACCAACAATACTAATTTTTTTACTATTAAATTAATAATATACAATATTAATACACTATTATTAATATGATAATAAATATTATGATGATTATCGTTGTTATTATTTATTTTAATATCAAATGATTACATTATTATTATGTTTTTTTACCAACGACAAATTAATAACAACAATATATTATTATAAAATTATTAATATTATTATTATTATTATTACCAACAATTAGTATTATTATTATTATTAACATCAACAACCACAAATATAATATTATGATAATTATCATTGTTATTATTTATTTTAATAATATCAAATTATTTATTTTTTTACCAACAACAACAATAAATAATAATTATTAATAAATTATTAAAAAAATAAATAAATTTATTTATATATTAATAAATAAATAAATAAATTAAATAAATAAATAAATAAATTAATAATATATCAATAAATTATTATTAATATCAATAGCCACAAATATAATTATAACAATAATTGTTAAATTATTAGTGTTACCAACAACAATACTATTTTTTTTATTATTACATTAATTAATAATATACATTAATAAATTATTATTAATATGATGATTATTATTATTAAAAATAATAAAATTAATAATAACAACAATCATCATTTTATATCAACTTATTAAATTATTGTTACCAACAATAACAACAATAAATAATAATAATTATTAAATTAATTAATTATATATCAATAAACTATTATTTATATTAACAACAACTATAATAATAACAATAATAATAGTAAAAACTGTGGCAGTTTGTTTTTGTAGATGAACACATGTTTAAAGCCACCGAAGGCCGTATGTCACAGTGGTTTTCCTCACACACACACACACACACCCTGTTGCTGGTGTCAAAGCTGCTGAGTTCAGCGCTCGTCTCTGATAAAGTGGATCGAGAAGACGAGCTCCTCTGACTCTGGTGTCTCGGAGAGCCGTTTGTGATTGGTGGATCTGTCAGTGTGATGTTGATGATTGGTGGAGAGATCCTGGGGGCTTCTGGGACGGGTGAAGCAGAGACAGGGCTGTCTGTGGTCGGACACGTCGTCTCGGGACCCTCTATGATCGGTCCGTCCACACAGTCCTCTGTTTCAAACAAATCATCAGGAAAATTAGTTACAGAGTCATAATTTATTGTATACATGTGACACGCCACACATCTGACAACTAGTAGTGTCAGTGTTTGCCCTGAACATTAGTAATATTTGCATACAGCATCACCGTGATTTGCATAAACTTTCCTTATAATGAACAGTACCAGTCAGGTGAGGTTAAATAAATACAAAGCATATAATCATCTTTCCAGCTTAGTCTGTTTCCGTGGACTTCCCCAGAACTTCCCACACAGATATATGAGCGCGTTGATGTACAACGCATGCAAAAGCACATTCTGTACCTTTCAGATGAGTAGATGTGGGCACGATTCCCA
Source organism: Ctenopharyngodon idella (assembly GCF_019924925.1). Taxonomy (NCBI): domain Eukaryota; kingdom Metazoa; phylum Chordata; class Actinopteri; order Cypriniformes; family Xenocyprididae; genus Ctenopharyngodon; species Ctenopharyngodon idella. Next base: position 42,024,396 of record NC_067220.1, read on the forward strand.
GCCGATTAAAGAGCTCGTCTGTCTCCGGATCGACCACCAGCAGACGGGTCTCTCTGCCGCCGGCCCGGATCAACTCCACCACCTCAGCGTGACGCAGACCCTCAATACTTGTGTCGTTCACCTGGACATATGACAGACACGAGAGATGACTTCGGCTGCATACTAACTTGGGTACTTTCAATTCAGGCCTTGATCAAATCCCAATCAATGCATCCAGCTTGAGCTACACATGATCAAAACAAGACGGAAGAGAGATCCAGATAGAACAGTATCCTACACACATGTACACTTGTACTTAACTATATTATTTATTTATTATATAATTTAATGTAATCAAATATATAATATAATATATAAAATCATAAACTATAATAAAATGTAACTATATAATTTATTATATTTTATTATCTTAATATTATTTTTATATTATATATATGTATATATGTGTGTGTATATATATATATATATATATATATATATATATTATAAAAAATAAAACTAATTAATATTATAAATAAATAATATAGTTCAGTATAAGTATAATGTTGAGTGTCTTGTTTTAAAATATTGAGTCAAATGATATATTATACATAATTTAATTTAATATAATATATTAAATTGTTATAAAAATAATGTTTAGTATATTATAATAAAATATAAATAAATATAATCAATAATTTAATAAATAATACAGTTAAGTATAATAATATTATATTACTGTATAAAATAAACATTTTTGTTATATAAAATTTTATACTTTGATTTTTAGATATATAATAAAATATATTAAATTATATAATAAATAAATATATAGTATATGTAATATAATTTTATATGTAATATAAAAATAATGTTATATTTAATATATTGTAATAAAATATATTAAAATATATTATAAATAAATATAATCAATAATATAATAAATAACATAGTTAAGTATAATATTATATTACGATATAAAATAAAAATAATATTATATCTTGTTATATAATTTTTTATACTTTGATTTTTAGATCTTATATAATAATATATGTATATATATAAATTTATATTTATATATAATTTATTAAATCATATAATAAATATAAATAAATAATATATGTAATATAATTTTATATGTAATATAAAAATAATATTTAGTATATAATAAATTATAGTTTTAAATAGACAAGATATATATAAACAGATAAAATCATAAAATATAATACAATTTAACTATATAATTATATTTTATTATTTAAATATTATTTTTATATTACATAATATAATATAATAAAATATATAACATAAAAATCATGAAATATAATCAAATTTATCTATTTAAAACTAAATATATTATTTTTATATTACATAATTTAATATATATTACATGAAATTATGTATAATAAATCATTTTAAAACAAGAAAGAGAGACTGACACTCAACATTACACTTATTATACATTTTATGCGCATTTTATATATTACTATATATATATATTATTAATTAATTTTATTTATTATAATATATATATATATATTTTTATTTATATTATAATATACTAAATTTTATTTATATTATAATATACTAAATATAATATTATTTTTTATATTAGATAATATAATATTAAATACATTTTATGTATAATATATCATTTGTCTCAATACTTTCAGGTGTGACACACAATTGTTGGTCAGCATTTGTCCAGCAGGTGGAGAGTGAGGCCATGTCACTTCCACTTTCTGTGGAACTTCCTCTTCCTCTTCCTCTCTTTGAAGAAGCCTTACATAACTCACAAACTTTCATCTGACATTTTTTCTGTGTTTCTCCAGCTGTCTGTGTCTGATAATAGAGTTTGGGGTGTGTAGGTTCCTGTGGCTGGTCAAACACACAGAAACTGATGTAATGCATGTGAAAGTCTGTAGTGTTTCCTGACGCTCATACAGGAGGAAGGGTGTGTTTTTTTTTTACATGAAATAATAAGCGGTTTGTCAATGACTTTCTAATAAAGCAGACAAACATGCAGGGCGTCACAGCCATGTCATTAGACTTTTGAATCGTTAGTGAATTACTTAGTGAAAGTGAATTACTAACTGTAAATAAGTGTTTTGCTAATTATACTCAAATGCATTCAGAGACAAACACAGCTGACTGGATTATACGCTGTTCGTCAATCATAATTACTGATCTGTCTGTGATAATTACAGAAAACGGATGCAAATTAAATCCATTAGGACGGATTTGCTCTCTCTGACGATCACACAAACTAGCTCCCTGCTCTAAAACGGGATCCTCCCTTCACAAAGTGAACAAACCAAACAGACAAACATCCAGGCGTTTCTGTGTAATCCGTCTCTCTCCAGAAGCGGTTTAATCTAATCTAATCTGCTAATCTGGGCTAATCAAGGCTCATGTAATCCCGTCCGATCACCTCGATGAGCCGGTCTTTTGGCCTCAGTCCCGCGTGCTCCGCTGGAGAGTCGGGGTCCACCGAGCGGATGAACTGACCCACGCGGGACTTTTTGCAGTGCAGGTTGAAGCCGTAGCCCTGCTCGCCTAGGGTCATGTGACACAGGCGGGGACGCAAGTCCTTTGTTACGACGTCCGCCTCCGATGACGCCTCCTCCTGAGAGAGAGAAAAACAACAGAACAGAAATGTAATGCTCCGTTAGCTCAACAAAACTGGAAAATTGACTGTTTTAGCCCAATCATTAGCTAATGAAATCTGAGTACAGTTAAAGTATTTGCTGCAAGTTTTGTCCGGATGTGCAACATTAACATTAACTGTGTATTTTTATTTACTACTTTTAATTATGTATGAAATAATCTGTATTTATAACTTTGGGCAGACAGAAATTCTCATCAAACACATTTTTCACTATTGTTCTGGTGTTACAGAGACTACTGTGCCATTGATATTTTTGTATGTATTTGAACATATTGGTCAGATGATCACTTCCTGTCTAATTCTTGGCCAGAATAAGAAGCGTTATGGACTTTATGCAGATTCAAGGGCCTAGAAGCACTAGTGTTTATTGACAAATAAATAATAATAAACTAGTTTAAGCAATTGTGGAAATTATGGTTGCAAAATATGGTTGTCAGTCCTGTATTTGAGTCCTTAAAGGGATAGTTCACCCAAAAATGAAAATTATCCCATGATTTACTCTCCCTCAAGCCATCCTAGGTGTATATGACTATCTTCTTTAAGACAAACACAATCTGAGATATTGTTAAAAATATCCTGGCTCTTCCAAGCTTTATAATGGTAGTGAATGGGGGGCCCGATTTTCAAGCCCCAAAAAAAGTGCATCCATCCATCATAAACATACTCCACACAACTCCAGGGGGTTAATAAAGGCCTTCTGAAGCGAAGCGATGCGTTTGTCTAAGAAAAATATCCATATTAAAAACTTTATAATCTAATAACTAATTTCCGGCAGATGACCGTACGCATACTGCGCAAGTTGACTTGTGCCACAAAAGTAACCCCCCATTCACTGCCATTATAAAGCTTGGAAGAGCCAGGATATTATTAAATGTATCTTCGATTGTGTTCGTCTGAAAGAAGTCATATATAACTAGGATGGCTAGTAAATCATGGGATAATTTTCATTTTTGGGTGAACTATCCCTTTAATACAGCTACATTCACACTGTCAGTCTCGAAATGTTCACACAGCAACTTAGCATCTTGAATACAGTCTGTATGAATGTGCGACGGGAGTCAAGCCCGAATTCTCTTAACAGGAACCATAGCGACAGTAGCTGCGTTTGCATGGATCCTAATAATCCGATTGTAATCGGACTACTAGCACAGTCAGAATAAAAAAAGTCACATATAACCACATCAATCAGAATGAATTGGACAAATCAGATTCAAATTTCATTCGGATTGTAAGGGGTGGTGTAAACCTTTTCTAATCCGATCGAGAGGACATGTAAACACTTGATCGGATTTAAAACCAAAAAAGTAGTGCACATGTGCAATGATGTAGAAATGGCGTATTGATGTAGGCTATGACACCTGGAATGAGCTGTTGTTGTTGCTGTTGAATGAAGTGTCATAAATGACTGTGGTGTTTTTCTAAAATTCTCCTTCCGCTCATTGTCTGTGAAGAGGAGTAGGACAGTGTCGTCCCATCAGTCCTTGCTTCAGACTCTCATCCACAGACGCCTTGTTTTGGAAGGGGCTTTTTACTGCTTCATTAATATAAGCAGCACAGCACAACGGTTCATGTGCTCGTCATCTCCTAATTAGGACCCGAAATACATAAATATTAAGTCTGCTTAATTTAGGAGAAAAGTATGCGCAAACAGCAGAAAACTCTGTATATTTGTGCAGTGAGCACGTCAAAAAATCATTTCCGATTTGAAGCTTGTGACATACACTATATTGCCAAAAGTATTGGCACACCCCTCCAAATCAATGAATTCAGGTGTTACAATCACTTCCATGGCCACAGGTGTGTAAAATCAAGCACCTAGACATGCAGACTGCTTCTACAAACATTTGTGAAAGAATGGGTCGCTCTCAGGAGCTCAGTGAATTCAAGCGTGGTACCGTGATAGGTTGCCACCTGTGCAATAAGTCCATTCGTGAAATTTCCTCACTACTAAATATTCCACGGTCAACTGTTAGTGGTATCATAACAAAGTGGAAGCAACTGGGAACAACAGCAACACAGCCATGAAGTGGTAGGCCACGTAAAATCACAGAGCGGGGTCAGTGCATGCTGAGGCGCACAGTGAGCAGAAGTCACCAACTTTCTGCAGAGTCAATAGCTACAGACCTCCAAACTTCGTGTGGCCTTCAGATTAGCTCAAGAACAGTGTATAGAGAGCTTCATGGAATGGGTTTCCATGGCCGAGCAGCTGCATCCAAGCCTTACATCACCAAGTGCAATGCAAAGCGTCGGATGCAGTGGTGTAAAGCACGCCGCCACTGGACTCTAGAGCAGTGGAGACGTGTTCTCTGGAGTGACGAATCACGCTTCTCTGTCTGGCAATCCAATGGACGAGTCTGGGTTTGGCAGTTGCCAGGAGAACGGTACTTGTCTGATTGCATTGTGCCAAGTGTAAAGTTTGGTGGAGGGGGGATTATGGTGTGGGGTTGTTTTTCAGGGGTTGGGCTTGGCCCCTTAGTTCCAGTGAAAGGAACTCTTAATGCTTCAGCATACCAAGACATTTTGGACAATTTCATGCTTCCAACTTTGTGGGAACAGTTTGGGGATGGCCCCTTCCTGTTCCTACATGACTGCGCACCAGTGCACAAAGCAAGATCCATAAAGACATGGATGAGCGAGTTTGGTGTGGAGGAACTTGATTGTCCTGACCTCAACCCGACAGAACACCTTTGGGATGAATTAGAGCGGAGACTGCGAGCCATGTCTTCTCGCCAACATCAGTGCCTGACCTCACAAATGTGCTTCTAGAAGAATGGTAAAAAATTCCCATAAACACACTCCTAAACGTTGTGGAAAGCCTTCCCAGAAGAGTTGAGGCTGTTATAGCTGCAAAGGGTGGGCCAACTCCATATTAAACCCTACGGATTAAGAATGGGATGTCATTAAAGTTCATGTGCACATAAAGGCAGGCGTCCCAAAACTTTTGGCAATATAGTGTATAAATGCACACATCAACCCGGTCACTTTATTTGACGTTCATGTAAACACTACATTCATTAATCAAAATGATTTCATTCCGACTGAAACAAAAGTGTCCATGTAAACGTAGCCAGTAAGCAAAGTAATATCACATGGCGATGTCCATAAAACTGAAAAGTCTTATCACTTTTAACACTATAAGAGTCCAATCGAGCCATGAGGTTATCCGTCAAATCGAACGTAGCCATACAGGACTGACAACCATTGATGTGTGAATGTAACTTTCTTTTGTCAAACAGTTGCGTTTTTTTAACAATTAGTTTAGACAATTATTTTGCCTTTAGTGCCATACAGCGAGTCACTTGCAAAAATAGTTTTTTGATTCATTTAAAAATAATTATATTCAAAGGTAAAATCCGTCTTCAATCACAAAACATTTTTGAACAATCATTTAGGCTTATTTATCTCACAAAAATAATCGCTTTAATTAAAATGCAAAAACTCTGTTCTAATAGTCAACGAAAAAACTTTCATGCCAAATTGCATTTTGTTAATATAATTGATATTTTATATTCAGCAATATTGTGATTATGCTTTCAGCGATGTTTAGGTGTTGCCACAGGGGGCACATGAATGCAAAAACTCAGTTTTCTATAGAAGCTTCTTTCTGCCACTGAATAAAATATAAAAAAGGTAATTGCAACTTTTTATCTCACAATTCTGACTTTTTTTCTCACAATTAAAAGTCGCAATTGTGAGTTATAAAGTCAGAATTGTGAGATAATATCAGAACTGCGTGATATAAACTCACAATTGCAAGTTATAAAGTCAGAATTGCGAGAATTGCATCCAATTGTGAGAGAAAAAAGACTGACTTTTTTCTCAGAATTGCGAGTTTATATCACGCAATTCTGAGAAAAAAAAAGTCAGAATTGTGAGAGAAAAAGTCAAAATTGCAAGATATACACAGCTGAAAACTATCACTCCCTTGAGTACTTGCAGAACCTTCTTCAGGCATTCACATCTGTGTACTTGCGTAAAGTTTCTGGCCAAAGACAGAGACAGATCGCGCTGTCTGCTATCACATGCTGTATATTATATGACATCTGCAGGACCCTGGACCTTCACAAGGACGTGCGAGCCTGTGTGCGTGACCATTGGCTCATTTCCTCCAAGAAGTGAAAGACGCCCAGCAGGAATAAGGGACATTCTGTGAGACACCATGTCACTTCCTGTTCTAAGACAATACAAGGGTGGTGTCTGTTTGTGTCCCATGGGGTAGAGTGACTGAAGAACCTCGCCTTACACACACACACACACACACACACACATGTGCTTTACCTCCTGAGGGTGAGACGCCGCTTAATCTGATCTTACACACACAAAACAACACTCTTACTGAATTCTGGGAAAATACCCAGAAATCAGACACCCTGGACCAGAGAGTGTGAACACAAAGCAGGTAAATGAGAATTAAGGTCACAGAGAGAGAGAGAGGATGAGGACAACGAATGAAAGAAAGAGAGCCAGAGAGAGAGATGCAAATACAGTTTCACTTAAAGGGGTTAGATCTGTTTTTATAGCATTTTATTTTTTCCCAAGATCCACCTGCATTGATCATTGATATAATAATAATAAATGTTTCTTGAGCATCAAATCAGCATATTAGAATGATTTCTGAAGGATCATGTGACACTGAAGACTGGAGTAATGATGCTGAAAATTCAGCTTTGATCACAGGAATAAATTACATTTTAACATATATTCACATAGAAACGGTTGTAATAATATTTCACAATATTACTGTTTTTACTGTATTTTTGGTGAGCAGAAGAGACTCCAAAATCTCCAAACTTTTAAACAGGATACTGTAGTACTGTAGCTTTAAACCAGACCTCTGTTATGATTGTCTGACCTCTTTGCATGTGAAATAACAACATGATCGCATTAGCACGTACACTTACATACTCTCCCTAACCTCGAGGATAAGTGAAAGTATAACATTTATAATGTACATATCAGTGTCTATCTAAACTACCAGCACTTTACGTACAAATACCTACCAATACTAACACTAATGGTGTTGAAAATGACTTAACGGGTTTGCCTATCCAGATAAAAAAAAAACACTGCTGCTTTCACACAGACACACGTGTGAATGTACCTGTGTGTTGGTCTGTGCTGTGCTGAGGTCAGTGCTGAGGTCACAGACGGGTTCAATCTCGGGTGTGACGCTGGATTCGATGGTGAGTTCGGTGAAGAGTTCGGTGAAGGGTTCAGGCTCCAGTTCAGTCTTGGGTTCACAGGGGGACGTCGGAGACCGGAGCACAGGCGACGCCAGACGGGCATGAGCTCTGTAGAGCGGAGAGCCGTTCATCACTCCTCCAGTGCTGCTGGGACTCTGAGAGGAACACGAGAAGACAGTAAAGTCTGTGGTCAGTTCTGTACACACAGTTTCAGTGGTCAGGTGTGTGAATGCCAGTATTGTTTGTGCTGTTAGCAGTCTAATGCCGGTGTTTGGGGAAGCTGCTGATGCCAAGACACAACCTACTCATAATTTAAATTAGTTAAATCACAGTCAAACTAGCCTTTTGAAGATGTGTTTAGCTTCAGTACAAGTTAACACTCACGACTATAATCATAAAGATCTATATAAAACTATTAGGTCATATTAAAGCAATAAGCCACAAGTAATGGGTGTTTTTGAAGCTCTCTTAAAGTGATAGTTAACCCCAAAATTAATTTTTTTGGGTGAACATTCTTCAAAATATCTTGTTTTGTGTTCAACAGAAGAAAGACACTTATACAGATTTGGAACAACATGAGGGTGACTAAATTATGACAAAATTTATTTATTTTTTGGGTGAACTATTTCTTTAACTGGGTAAAAACACTGTAATGTGAGACCTCGGGTGGGTTATTGAGTTTATATAATGACAACAATGGCAATATGAAGCAAGTTACATAAATAGTTTGATTAATTCAGTAATACTAATAAGACTCAACAATTCTTCCACCAAGTAATTCCGTTTATTTGCCGAATGACAGGCAGTTCATGGTTGTCAAGCAACTTGGCTCATTAATATGCATCAAACATGGCTCATCAAATCAGAATTAAGAATCAAAATCAGATCAATATTTACAAGAAACAAACTCAGAAAGAGTTCAGTGAAGCTCACAGCATCAAACTTGAACACATAAATAATAATAACTAAATGCTGAAATACACTATGAATTTTTAAAGTGGTCCTTGATTATGATTTCACTTTTTTAACATTTGTTAAGTGTGTAATGTTGCTGTTTGAACATAAACAACATCTGCAAAGTTATGACGCTCAAAGTTCAATACAAAGGGAGATATTTTTTTTTACAGAATTTGCTGTTTAAGGACTACAATGAGCTTCATCCCGGGTTGGTGACATCACAAACCCCAACATTTACATAAACCCCGCCCCTGAGAACACACAGAGTTGTTGTAGTTGAGTGTTGTCACCATGCCGTCATTTTACGCCGCACTGCTTCACAAACGAGGGTCAATTCAACACTGGATTTGCACAAAAGATTAACATGACGGCACATGTCGATGAGTTGAATCAACTCCACAGCAACTACATAAATTTATCCATTAACTGTTCAGAAATGTCCAGTTTCATTCTAAAAGTTGTAACTTCTTCCTGAGTCTCTCCATCAGTGTCCGACTCCGGTTTGAACAATGTAAGGCTGAACACCGTTACTGACAATCCTCATTTTGGCTGCGTGAGATTCTCCAGCTTTGTTGTTGTTGAGCAACCAAAGTGTGAGCTGTTAAAGCTCCGCCCTCTTCTGGAAAGTGGACCAGGAGCAGGAGCTCATTTGCTTTTAAAGGGACACACACAAAAACGGCGTGTTTTTGCTCACACCCAAATTGGGGCAAATTTGACAAGCTATGTGCTCTAAAATTGGCTCAAAATATCAAACATGTTTGATCTCCAACTGGATGGAATCACAGTCTCAAGCTAAAAAGTCAGAGTCCCAATTCAGAGGCTGCATCCTTCGAAGGACGCGGACTTAAAAGGCCACATATTCGAAGTCTATAAAGGTAAAACTGAGCGTTGTTAAATGGGATTGTCTAGCCTACGGAGGATTGTTCTTATCGTTGACAAGGGGATGGGCTAGACTGCGAAGGATCCACTCGTTCTATCCTTTGCGGCCCGGGGAATGAAGAACACATTTGTAGGCTGCATTCAGAGGAGCCTTCAAATTGGGACAGCCTTTGTCGCGCCGCTGTGATGCATTCAGCTGTCGAATGCAGACTTCGAAGGATGCAGCCGCTTAAATTGGAACACAGCTTGTGTCTGTCATCCACTATACAATTTTCTGTAAATTCTGTCAAGTCTGACTGACGGAAATCTGCAGACAGGCTCTGAATTGTCTTGTCCAGACTATGCTAGAAATATAATAAACTAGAAAACAATCTAATTTATGAGAAAAGAAATGAGAAAGAACACAGAGATTGCTTGTTACTGGAAAAGCAACACTTTTTAATTTGTTTCGTTACTTTTTAGTTTCTCTCAAACACTGTTAGATGGTTGTTGGTTTGAATCCCATTGTAGATGGCATTCAGACCGCCTGCAGCTAAAAATAAAACAAACATGATTGCAAGTCGACTATCACTGGATTTCATGGCTTACAGGACTCCTGCTGTGTGCTGATCCCATAGCCGCCTGCTACCTGGACAGGTGTCAACACACCTCACCTGACCTGGACACATCAAGGCGCAGGTCGTCTGTAAAAAGCTTTTGCAGAAATGTTTAGACGGCTGCAGTCTAACACTTCTAGATAAAGCCAGATTGAAGCTCCTGATCGAGGGCAGGACGCCAGCGAGGTGTGTGTGTGAGAAAGAAAGAGAACGAGAGAGAAAGAGAGAGTGTCTTTGGGTGGATTAAATTTATCCCTCATTTCTTACCACACACGTAATCTTGGGCTTGGTTGATTCCAAAGCATCGCAAATTAGTAGGTCTGATTGTCCTCAAAATCAAATATTGCAATGCACTATAATCACAAACTGCAAAAGCTTTTTTTAACATACACTTAAAATAAAGGTTCCCAAAGGGGGGTTTTGCAGCGATGCCATTAAAAGGGGTCATGACATGGATTTTTTATTTTAATATGTTCCTTGAGGTTTTATAATAAAGTTTTTTTGCACAGTATACATAGGAAACAGTATCAACACCCACTGGCTATTGCACACGAGTAAGTGTTTTAAAAACCATTATCCATATAAAATTTACTGACAATGCATTATGAAATCGCTTACTTATGGTTTGTGAGCAGCTGTAGCTGCTGTCAGATCCAATACAGTTGCTGCGTCATCTGTCAACAAAAGTATTTTTGCAAACTCTCCATTACACTGTGCCTCGTTTACAAAACAATCTGCAGTCAAATGCTCCGAACGAACATATAATCCTTTGACAAAGTCTGGGACTCCATTAAAAATAAACCATCCACTTGCTCCTGACACTGGGATCCTTCTGAAGTTTGTACAGAAATGAGCAAACGAGCTGTTTAAACAGGACACGTCAAAGCAAACACTCTTTCACTCTTCGATTGTCCTGTTGTCGGCAGACTCGTTCGGCAGACTCGCGTGGATACGTCAGAAACTGAACACACATCTATATACTGTATCAGTGTAGACAGCATCAGTGATTATAATAGGGTTTTAGTTGTCTTTGACGCAACGCTCACATCCAGTGTAGGCAAACGTCAGCCATTAAGCGACTGAACGCAGTGGGCGGGGCCTATGATGTGATGATGTATAACTATTCGTTGATGTCTTACTCTGGAGGCAGTCTTATGCAAATGTATTTACCTGTGTGGCATCACAGATCCCTCAATATCAAATGAGCCGTTTTTGGAGCTTGATTAAATAAATGCTTTGTTTATAATGAGGAGAACGTTTTAAGCTGTGAAACTCACAGGATGTTTTAATGGTACAAAGACCTCTTATATGTATAAAAGATCAAGGTAAATTTGATTTCTCATGTCATGACCCCTTTAAAGAACCATTTTTGGTTCCCCAACAAAAGAACCATTTTTTCTCAGTGTGATTTTTTTCTAATAATCTAAAGAACCTTTTCCACTATAAAGAACCTTAAGTGCATTGAAAGGATCCATGGATGTTAAAGGTTCCTCACGGAATGCCAATAAAGAACCTTTATTTTTAAGAGTGTATGTCTATATATTTTTTATTAAGTTTTTAGTTTTAGTTTATATAGTTTTAGTTATTTTAGTACTTAAACTTAACGAAAATTAAAAATGTTGCATTGGCATCTTGCTGAAATAAGTTTTTTTTTATTTCAGTTAATGTTTATTCGAGTAATGAAAATGTTTTTAAATGGTTTATTTTTAGTTTTAGTTAACAATAATAACAACCCTGTTTTGCATAGTTTTGGTTTCTAAAGATAACATAACATGTCACATAACCTGTACATGTTCACATGCCTAATTTGACTAGCTTCTATGAAGTGACACATAAATTCCCCCCATTTTACATTGAGGGTTGGATTGGACAAAAACTTGGTGTTCCCCTGAAGAACACATGCACAATACAAGCTCTTCTGGAGCTTATTAAGGTCCTTTCTTTAACCAAATGTGGCACATGGAATTTAATGAACCATTCTATATTCTCGATTCCCAACCCTATTTTTCATACAGTATGATCTAAATATAGCACACTGCTCCTCTCTGGGCTGGATTTCCTCCTAGACTTCCTCTCAAGGAGTCAAGTCCCACAAGAGGAAGTTTCATATATGGAGAGAGAGAAGGTATGGCCACGACATACCATGTTGTGCCATGTTTCCTAGTCCACCTATCCTGAAACCGACGACACAGTCTGATGACTCAGTTACATTGATACATGCATTCACTTGAGAGGGCTTCTCACCTTATTAATGAAAATGCCCTCTGAGCTCTGTCTGCTGTAGGGAGGCGTGGCGGGGTGTCGCGGAGAGGCGCGAGGAGAGGACGCCGCAGAGGAGCGAGCAGACAGAGAGCCCATCTCAATCGCTCTATCCTCTGTACACGGCAGACCGTGAAACTTTAGGAACTCTTCTGTGACCCGGTCCACCACCAGCAGCCTGGTGCGGTGCTCTACCTCCAGGATCCTCTGAACAACCTGAGAGGCAGAGAAGATGAACCACTCACTAAAACATACCACAAACTATCATGACATTCACTCACTTTTTGGACATGGTACTATGACAATATAATCATAGTATTTTATTCTTGAGGTACCTTGGAGTACCATATTACAGAGCCCCTAAGGAAACGATTGCGTTCCCAGAGAAACTTTGCGTTCGCTTGCAAGTTTCTTGTGGGAACGCAAACAGTTTGCTAATGAACATAAAGCTTCTTGGGGAACGCAAAAGTTTTGCTAGCAAACGCAAAGTTTCTCAGGGAACGCAAAAGTTTCGCTATTGAACGCATCATTTCTCGGGGGAATGCAAACGTTTTGCTAATGAACGCAAAGTTTCTCTGGAACTTTTTTTTGGAAGTTTTGCAAGAGAACGCGATGTTTCTTGGGGGAACGCAAATAGTTTGCTAATGAACACAAAGTTTCTTGGGGAACGCAAAAGTTTCTTGGGGAACGCAAAAGTTTCTTGGGGAACGCAAAAGTTTCTTGGGGAATGCAAAAGTTTTGCTAGCGAACGCAAAGTTTCTCAGGGAACGCAAAAGTTTTGCTAGTGAACGCATAATTTCTCAGGGAAATGCAAACGTTTTGCGAGCAAACGCAAAGTTTCTTGGGGAACACAAATGGTTTGCTAACAAACACAAAGTTTATGGAACTCAAAAGTTTTGCAAGAGAACGCAGTTTCTTGGGGGAACGCAAACGGTTTGCTAACGAACACAAAGTTTCTCAGGGAACGCAAAAGTTTCGCTAGTGAACGCATAATTTCTCGGGGGAACGCAAACGTTTTGCTAATGAACGCAAAGTTTCTTGGGGAAATGCAAACCGTTAGCAAGTAAACGCAAAAGCTTTGCTAGGGAACGCAAAGTTTACCAGGAGAGCGCAAACGTTTTGCAAGCAAACGCAAAGTTTCTCTGGGGAATGCAAAAGTTTTGCTAGCGAATGCATAAGTTCTCGCAGGAACGCATAAATTCTCGGAGGAACTCAAATGTTTTGCGAGCGACCGCAAAGTTTCTTGGGGAACGAAACGCTTTGCTAATGAATGCAAAGTTTCTCTGGAACTCAAAAGTTTTGCAAGAGAACGCAGTTTCTTGGGGAAAGGCAAGTTTTTCTGGGGAACGCAAATTTTATCAGGGGAGCACAAACGTTTCGCTAGCGAACGCAAAGCATAAAGTTAATTTAATTTAATTTTATGAAAGAAAGCAGAAGCATTGAAATTTAATTTTTATTCTTAGCTCAATTTTTACCGTCCTCTTTACCATATAAATGCTATGGTGCATGAATACTCATTCAGCAAGTTATAGCACTTGATATATTTATTGTACTTTGGTATCACCATACTTTCATAAATGTGAAGACACTACAGTAAAAAGTAAAGCAAGAAAAAAAATCTATAAACTTATTGCACTATTTTAAGGAGTTCCCTCTTCATTTTTTTAAGGTTTTCCAGTAGTAACTATGGTTACTACGTGTGGTTACCACGTTGGGAAAGTTTCGTAGGTTTCGCAGAGGCGAGACTCAAGTGTTTTCTTAACATCAACACACAATGACACAATCTTAAACAAATATACATTAACGCTGTCACCTCAGTGTGGAATATAACACACCGGCCGTGTCTCAAAACATAGTCAGATCCCTCTCTAGACAGCATTGTGGGTCAGGATCAAGCGCGTTTGGAATGACGGGTGTTTTGGAACGTTCAAATTACAGGATGATGCTGTCTATGTAGGCAACTCACTCGGTTTTGTGACACATCCCTGTCTGTGTCCCAAGTGAAGTGGTCCAACAGGTTCTCCTCTCTCCTTACCTGGTGATGCGTCTCTCCCTCCACGTTCTCTCCGTTCACCTCCACCACCCGGTCGCCGGATCTGAGACCGGACAGGTCAGCGGGGGAGCCCGGCTCGATCTTGCGGATGTATTGCGCTCCTCGGTTGCGCTCGCCGTGCAGATGAAATCCGTACCCACGATCTCCTTTAGTCAAATAACACAGCCGTGGACGGAGCTCCCGCTCCAGAATCTCTCTCTCCAGAGTATTCGCCATATCCAACTGCAGTCGTGTTCAGTCACAACATGAATATTGCCTCCTCTATAATATGTTAAGTTTTAAAGGATGCACTATTCCACATGCTGAGTCTGCAGGAGTCATTTGATATTAAGAGAATAAACTAAATACAATAACATCCAAACGGTGCGAAATAATATATATATATTCTTACTGATTCAATTTTAAAAATAAAAAATACTATATATTCATATTAAAAAATATATATAAAAAAGTAACAAAATACAATAAAAACTAAACAAAACAAATAAAATATCACTTTAATCCAACCGCAAACTTGAGCGCTAAAACCGTTCCGTGCGTAAAACCGTGTCCTCCGTTCGTCTGAATAAATCCCGCGTTAAAAAAAAGATGTTTACTTCAATTTGTGTTGGAAAAACAGATCTTTACTCGAGTGTGTCGTCCAGAAAATGACTCTCTTCATCACACTAACAGTCCATTAAGTTTGTCAGGAGACGTTCCTCCAGCCCAGCTTCCGTCAGTCACGCATCCCACAAGCGTTCCCTCTGATAAAACGATGCATATTCTTCTTCCGAAATACTCCAATCAATCAATAATAGTCCAAATGAGTCTCTGAGGCATCAGTGTGCGAGCGTGAGAACGGAACAGGTGGAAGAGGATGAGAGAAAACTGTAAAGAGTGTGTGTGGAGAGAGAGAGAGAGAGAGAGAGAGAGAGAGAGAGAGAGAGAGAGAGAGAGAGAGAGAGAGAGAGAGAGCAGGATTGGAGAGATCAGATGTTAGATAAGTCACAGATATCCATGCGGAACTCTTCCTCTTCATGTGTGTTTTTTTGGACAGATCTGGGATCAGCTCATCTAACCCACACTGATTCAATAGCACAGACACATAACTGACCTGGAGCAGTGATGATCAACTACTGTAGGCTATAAGGTTCATTTATCACCCACGGCATTTAAAACAGGCCAGCTCGCCCACGCGTTCAACTGCAAATCTGCAAGGTCCCAAAACACAACGAATAAACCATTCAGTAAGAAAACACTAAAACTACAATTGCCTACATGATACTGTATCTCATCAGAGACTCGGCGATCTGATGCTTTTCTCATATTTACATCTGTAAATGTGTGTAGGTGCAAAAAAATTGTGTGAAGTAGGCTAATTACATTTTTTTTTGCCCGGTCTGCCCTCTAGTGTTGAAAAAAAAAAAACAGTTCAGGCTCAAATTAAATCAAGGTTGTGTTCAAAATGAAATAGCAAATACTGAATGCTGCGTAGAATTTGCAGTGATATGCTGCAGAGAGTACTATGCTATTCACGTGACCTCATTACGGTAGTTCAGTGAATAGCGTCAAGCTATTATTTTAGAAATGAAATTTGTTATTTTATCAATTGTCATACACTGTCATTTGGGGTTTGGGGTAAGATTAAAAAAAGTAAATTAATACTTTTATTCATCAAGGGTGCATTAAATTGACCAAAAACGTACAGTAAAAAAAGAATTATGTGTAACAAAATATTTCTATTTCAAATAAACGTTGTTCTTTTGTACTTTCTATTCATCAAAGAATCCTGAAAAAAATATGAAGCAGCACAACTGTTTCCAACATTGATAATATTCAAAAATGTTTCTTGATCATCATATTAGAATGATTTCTGAAGGATCATGTGACACTGAAGACTGGAGTAATGATGCTGAAAATTCAGCTTTGATCACAGGAATAAATTACATTTTACAATATTTTAACAGAAAACCGTCATTTAAAATAGTATTAATATTTCACAATATTACTGTTTTTACTGTATTTTTGATCAAATAAATGCAGCCTTGGTGAGCAGAAGAAACTTTTCAAAAACATTAACAAATCATGTTCCGAACTTTTGACAGGTATTATACATATACTGTCAATTTGCATATTTGCAATTTGCATATCCCTCCAAAATTTGATATTCTTAAAGAATTTGCACACCGAGTCCGAAATTTTCATATGCGTTTTTTCGTATTCGTGATCCGAAAAATTTGTCACGCACAGAGGCATTGCACACTGAGTCCGATAATGAATCCGTTGCGAAAAAATTCGCAAAACAATACAAAATGGAGTCTTCAAGCAGTGAGCATGATTTAGTCTCTTCTTAAAAAGAGAAAAAGAAAGAGGAAATATTGGGTCCATCAAATCCTGAGATTGCATAGAGAGGAATGAGAGTTCCGCCTCATCAAGGAGCTGCGTGATTATCCCGAGCGTTTCAAAGTTTACTTCAGGATGTCAGTGGCTCAGTTTGATGCTTTGCTAGCGATACTGGAGCAATCTGTCTTTATATTTTGTATTCCGCAATTTGTTTGTCATACAGTGCCACTGCATTGTGCTGTAGACGACGTGGATCAACTTGTCAGGCCCTGTCCCAAATGGCACACTTCATGTGCACTTTCGGTCTTTTGGACTTACAATGGCCGCTGCGTGCGTGTGTCCGTTAAGACAAGACCGTAGAGTGTCCTATTCGTCATTTAAGCTTAAAGAAGGGTGCTCGTGAGCGCCCCCTTTGCAGCTGCTATGCGCCCTCGATGCGCGCTTCTGCTGAGCCCGCAAGACTGTGAGCTACACAGAGGACTTTACACGGCAGTCAATGCGGCATTACGTTGTGAATGTGCGGACTCAGAGGAAGACCGTGAGGGTTTAGGGTGCCATTTGGGACAGGGCCTCAGATGGCATTGGGGATTTTGGCGTTCGCTTGTACGGTGGCTCTGAAGTGTCAAAACGTCTCTCAAAATGCGTGCCACGGATGCGAAAAATGCAGAAAATCGAACCTGATCCAAATTTTTTTATGACGGACGAAAGTTTCGGAGGCAGTTGTGTAAACGTGTTTGACACAACGTGAGGTCGTATCTATTTTTTACCGTGCGAAAATTTGGGACGCGAATTTCGGACTCAGTGTGCAAAGACCTTTAATTCTGCTCTGCTGCACTCCATTACGCACCGCTGTATGTTGTTAGGATGACAAACAGTTTAAAAAGTTACATTTTTAGTCTGGTCTGCCTCAGCAGTCTAACAAGTGTTCGTCAATGTCAAGATGATGGCCAATCAGATCAAAGAAGGCGGGGCTTACTGATCACTGAATACTAGTGCGAATTCCAGCGCGACGCGTTAGATTTTACAATGAAAGAGTGCGTGGTAAGACGTAAGCAGCTAAACATTAAATATTTGACAACTGTTTTATGATCGATATGTTCAAAGACTTACAGTAATATACAGTGATGTGAACTACTCAATTTTTTTAATGAAATTTCGCATTTTGAATGGTAAGTTTGCCCCTTCTTTGGTCCCCCCAATGTTCAACACAAGGTTACGGTCTTGTTCTAACAATGTCCTTTAATCTAAAACTATTATAAAGCACTTTTTTTCATTTAGTTACAATTTATTTGATAATAAACGTTACCAATGTGATGTGATAATCGTTGTGCATTTACACAGTCGTTAGTTCAAACTGAATCCAAGACTCAGCTGTCTGGTGTGAAAACAGAGGTCTGTCCTGATGGTGGCGCTCCTTCTTTCCTGTTCCTTCTGTTCCTCTGCCTGAGGAGGGATGGAGCATGGTTTGGTGTTGGCTTTTCTTGTCTCTCATTTCCTGACACTTCCTGTTGGGCTGTGTGCTTCCTGCTCTGAGAGGGGCACCTGGACCGGGATGCGTCCGCCGGCTCTTCTTTAACCTGTGGTGTTGGAGATGCTAGACTGGATTTGAGCTTCTTGCTGGGAGAGGATCGGTGTGCGGAGGGACAGGTGTGCTGATTCAGACACATGGAGCACAGCGGTCCAACAGGTAAACACACCTGCTGCCCAAAACCAACCAGCAACCAGTTGATCTCACTCCACAGGTCTCTGCAACAAGGGAAAATGCAGAAAAGAAAATTGTGGTACTTCAATGAAATTGTGTTGATGTTGTCTTGTAGAGAACGTTAGCAACAACAGGACCGAAAATGAGGTTACCGTGGTAACCACTCCTCCAGATCTCTCCGTGTCTCCTCTGGTGTTTTGGTCTCTTTCCTGGTCCATCCGAGTCTGTTTGAGATTCGGTGGACGTGGGTGTCCACGCCTACACACACACACAATAATATAAATACAGTATCTACAACTAAAAAAATTAAAATATGTCAAACTTTAAATTTTGACTTGACAAGGCCTTGCCTGAAAGTCTATACAGATTATAAATCTTTAGGCAGTTTAAAGACAGCTTTTAAGAATGTACGGTGTTGCTGATTGTTGCTAGGCAGTTGCAAGAGTGTTCTAGCTAGTTTAAAGGGCACTGCTAGGTGGTTGGCATGGTATTCTGAATGGTTGCTAGGCAATTACTAGGGAGAGATCTCTGGTGGTTGCAGTGATGTTCTGAATTGCTGCTAGGCAGTTGCTAGGGTGTTCTGACTGTTTTGTAGGTAGTTTCTAGGGTGTTCTGACTGTTTTGTAGGTAGTTTCTATGGTGTTCTGACTGTTTTGTAGGTAGTTTCTAGGGTGTTCTGACTGTTTTGTAGGTAGTTTCTAGGGTGTTCTGACTGTTTTGTAGGTAGTTTCTATGGTGTTCTGGCTGTTTTATAGGTAGTTTCTAGGGTGTTCTGACTGTTTTGTAGGTAGTTTCTATGGTGTTCTGACTGTTTTATAGGTAGTTTCTAGGGTGTTCTGACTGTTTTGTAGGCAGTTGCTAGGGTGTTCTGACTGTTTTATAGGTAGTTTCTAGGGTGTTCTGACTGTTTTGTAGGTAGTTTCTATGGTGTTCTGGCTGTTTTATAGGTAGTTTCTAGGGTGTTCTGACTGTTTTGTAGGTAGTTTCTATGGTGTTCTGACTGTTTTATAGGTAGTTTCTAGGGTGTTCTGACTGTTTTGTAGGCAGTTGCTAGGGTGTTCTGACTGTTTTATAGGTAGTTTCTAGGGTGTTCTGACTGTTTTGTAGGCAGTTGCTAGGGTGTTCTGACTGTTTTGTAGGTAGTTTCTAGGGTGTTCTGACTGTTTTGTAGGTAGTTTCTAGGGTGTTCTGACTGTTTTATAGGTAGTTTCTATGGTGTTCTGACTGTTTTGTAGGCAGTTGCTAGGGTGTTCTGACTGCTTTATAGGTAGTTGCTAGGGTGTTCTGACTGTTTTGTAGGCAGTTTCTAGGGTGTTCTGACTGTTTTATAGGTAGTTTCTAGGGTGTTCTGGCTGTTTTATAGGTAGTTTCTAGGGTGTTCTGGCTGTTTTATAGGTAGTTTCTAGGGTGTTCTGACTGTTTTGTAGGCAGTTGCTAGGGTGTTCTGACTGTTTTATAGGTAGTTTCTAGGGTGTTCTGACTGTTTTGTAGGTAGTTTCTAGGGTGTTCTGACTGTTTTGTAGGCAGTTGCTAGGGTGTTCTGACTGTTTTATAGGTAGTTTCTAGGGTGTTCTGACTGTTTTGTAGGTAGTTTCTAGGGTGTTCTGACTGTTTTATAGGTAGTTTCTAGGGTGTTCTGACTGTTTTGTAGGCAGTTGCTAGGGTGTTCTGACTGTTTTATAGGTAGTTTCTAGGGTGTTCTGACTGTTTTGTAGGCAGTTGCTAGGGTGTTCTGACTGTTTTGTAGGTAGTTTCTAGGGTGTTCTGACTGTTTTGTAGGTAGTTTCTAGGGTGTTCTGACTGTTTTATAGGTAGTTTCTATGGTGTTCTGACTGTTTTGTAGGCAGTTGCTAGGGTGTTCTGACTGCTTTATAGGTAGTTGCTAGGGTGTTCTGACTGTTTTGTAGGCAGTTTCTAGGGTGTTCTGGCTGTTTTATAGGTAGTTTCTAGGGTGTTCTGACTGTTTTATAGGTAGTTTCTAGGGTGTTCTGACTGTTTTGTAGGCAGTTGCTAGGGTGTTCTGACTGTTTTATAGGTAGTTTCTAGGGTGTTCTGACTGTTTTGTAGGTAGTTTCTAGGGTGTTCTGACTGTTTTGTAGGCAGTTGCTAGGGTGTTCTGACTGTTTTATAGGTAGTTTCTAGGGTGTTCTGACTGTTTTGTAGGTAGTTTCTAGGGTGTTCTGACTGTTTTATAGGTAGTTTCTAGGGTGTTCTGACTGTTTTGTAGGCAGTTGCTAGGGTGTTCTGACTGTTTTATAGGTAGTTTCTAGGGTGTTCTGACTGTTTTGTAGGCAGTTGCTAGGGTGTTCTGACTGTTTTGTAGGTAGTTGCTAGGGTGTTCTGACTGTTTTATAGGTAGTTTCTAGGGTGTTCTGACTGTTTTATAGGTAGTTTCTATGGTGTTCTGACTGTTTTATAGGCAGTTGCTAGGGTGTTCTGACTGTTTTATAGGTAGTTTCTAGGGTGTCCTGATGGTTTTATAGGTAATTTCTAGGGTGTTCTGACTGTTTTGTAGGTAGTTGCTAGGGTGTTCTGTCTTATAGGTAGTTGCTATGGTGTTCTAAATGGTTTTTAGGTAGTTGCTAGGGTGTTCTGACTGTTTGTAGGTTGTTGCTAGGATGTTCTGACTGTTTTATAGGTAGTTGCTATGGTGTTCTAAATGTTTTTTAGGTAGTTGCTAGGATGTTCTGACTGTTTTATATGTAGTTGCTATGGTGTTCTAAATGTTTTTTAGGTAGTTGCTAGGGTGTTCTAGATGTTTTGTAGGTAGTTGCTAGGGTGTTCTGACTGTTTTCCAGGTAGTTGCTAGGGTGTTCTGACTGTTTTGTAGGTAGTTGCTAGGGTGTTCTGACTGTTTTACAGGTAGTTTCTAGGGTGTGCTGAATGTTTTCCAGGTAGTTGCTAGGGTGTTCTGACTGTTTTGTAGGTAGTTGCTAGGGTGTTCTGACTGTTTTACAGGTAGTTGCTAGGGTGTTCTGAATGTTTTCCAGGTAGTTGCTAGGGTGTTCTGACTGTTTTGTAGGTGGCTGCAATTATGATTTTTTCATCATTCATTATGGGAAAACCGTATGTCTGATTGGGTAGAAAAGTTAAAGCAACTTGAGTAAGAACAGACAGAAACTTTGTCAAGCCAAGTTAATAAGTTAACTTCCTCCTACCGATGCCGGAAACCTGGTTCCAGGCGATGTCCATGGCCAGATGTGCCATCTTAGGGCCGACGCCCGGCAGACGTATCAGACCCTCCACTGTGTCAGGAATGTCTCCGCCAAACTCCTGCTGGATCAGAGCCGTGGCCTGTTTGATGTACTTCACCTTTGTCTGGGAAGACAGTTGTAAGTTTTTAATTGTTGAAATTTGTTGAATATATATACACATGTTTTTGAACACATATGTGCCATTTACCCTCCAGAAGCCCACTGGGTAGATGAGTTTGCCCAGAGTCTCCTCGTCCATGTTGAGTACAGTGTCCACGCTGAGGTCATGCTCACGTAATCTCTGCATAGCACCAGCCGTCACATGGTCTTTCGTTTGACTGGACAACATTAAGGAGATCAGCACCTGGTAACGACGCACCTGAGGAAGGAAGAGAGATTGGTTGATTGGTTGTCGATTACCTCAGGCGGTCTGCGATTGGTTCTCGCTCACCTCAGGCGGGGCCTCTGCATCATAGCATTTTCCTGCTCCCATTTGGTCCACAGGAGCGTCCTGTTTGCTTCTCATCTCCCTGATAAACGACAGCTGTGTTCTCCAATCGCACGGCTCCCAGCGCTCCCTCTTTAGCTCCACCCCTTCATCCTCATACTCCACCTTCAAACGGCCCCGCCTTGATTTCCTAGGTGATGTCAGAGGGGCTTGATCATCCACTGCTTCTTTCTTCCCTTTTGTTGTTGTGTTTTTGCAACTTGACACAGTCTCTGTAAAAAAATAAAAAATACATGCATTAATTAGATATAATTAATAACTTTATTAATAATAATGATATAAAATATTTAAACATTTTTTGTTTAAATATAGTTTTAGCTCTACTTGTGCAGTTCATCTGACCTGCAGGAGTCTGTGCATGTGTCTGCAGTGGAGCATCTGAAATACTCTGCTCGTGAAGTTCTGCTTTCACTTTTGGAGGATCATCTTCTGATTTGAGCCCTTGAGCCATTCTGGATCTCAATCTGCGGATTCCTCCTTTATTTACAGCACTTTTCCCCATAGTCTCACGTGCAGAAGTGTCTAATACAGCTGTTGAATCGGTGAAATATGGAGAGTTCATTCTTACAGTCAAACGACGGAACATATAAACACATAAACTTCGCACTGGCGCCAACATTAGTTGACATTACCTGACTTTACGTCACAAATATAACCTCAATTTTACATCTCCTAAACACAGCATTAATATCCATGTTGTCGAAACCGATGTCCGACTCCTGAATGAATCATTCTTTTGAGCCGGATCTTTACAATGAATTTATTCACAACACCGCTCTGAGCGAATCGTAGGAATCGGTCTAAATGGATCCGAGCGGATATATGACACAAAGGAATCGCTGAATCGATTGTTTGAATGGGTTCTTTGAAAACGAACTTTTGGATTCGCGGACTACTCAGTTTCATAAGCGTTAATCATTTGTAGTTTCTTAACACAGCCTGCGCATGTAAAGCAAACGCGCACTCGCTGCTCTCGGAACTACAACTCCCTGCCGTCAGCGGTCAGGTGACTTGTTTTTGTAGGAAGTGCATGCCCGTGTAATAAACATGACTTCCGGGGGGCAGTAAAGGGGGCTGGTGAGAGCTGGGGCAGTTCTGCTGGATGAGGCACTGTGTCACGAATAAATGCATAAATCGGGAGCGATTCAGCTTTATTTTTTAGTTATATCTTCTCGCTATCAGCCCACCTCTATCATCCGCAGACGGTAAATAACAGTGTGTTTGTTTGTTTGTTTTGCACTGGCTTGTTTGTGGATTGGTACTGGTTTATTTATTTATTTTGCCTTGTTTATTTGTCCACAGCGGGGATTTGCGTGTATTTAAACGGCTTGTTTGTTTTGAGGTATTGTTCTCTGTGACAGTCAGAGAAATATTCAGTATTAAATGCACGCTTTTTATGTGCATGGGCTGAACTGAACTGTCACGAGGTGTCAGACGTTTGACTTCTGTGCATTGTTTTTCTGCCCTGTTTTCATGACAAAAGATGCTATATTTCACTGGAATAGACTGTTATTTATGTTGCAAATTAGTTATGACTTAGTGTATGTGTTTTGAGTTCTCGAGGGGCTAATGTACTGGGAATGACATGTCACAAATCATATGTGTAAGGTTGTTTGAAGAAGTTTTCTGACTCAGGGACCACACTAAGTATCTCTTATTCTCTCGTTCAGAGTCTGTCACAGGTGTGAAGATGAATAAACAGCCCAGTAAAGAGTCTCTGCGGGACAGGGTGAAGGGGATCTTTGGCCTCGGTACGCCCCGGCCCCACAGCAAGCAGACTGAGAACAAACCATCAGAGTTTATCATCACATTGGACATCCTGATGGTCAGAGATGCTCCAACTGAACATTCACATCTACTGCACTTCTCCATGACCTTGTGTTCCTTATACAATCTCTCTTATCCCATCATTCAGGAGCTCACTCCGGAGTGTGGCCTCCACCACCGGATCAAAGTCATCAACCACGTGTGCGACCTCGCCAAATCCAAGAAGTTTGAGGAGGTGAGAGCGTAGAGAAGCCTCTGTATGTCCCTGAGTGGATATGTGCAGATAAGTGGATGTAAAGTGTGTTGTGTGTGTTTCAGAATGCCGTGGAGGCCTTATGGAAGGCTGTGGAGGATATGATGCATCCTGAACAGCCGCCTGAAGCCCGTCATGCAGTGCTGGTGCTGCTGAGAGCAATTATACAGGGACAGGTGCGCATTTTCAACACCTTGTCAAGTCAAGTTATGTTTATTTATGTAGTGCTTTATGCAATACAGATTGTTTCGAAGCAGCTTCACAGTGATAAACAGGAAAATAATAATTCAGTGATGCAGTTAAATTCAGCTGTACAGCAGCTCTATAAGAAAACAGTCAGCTGAAGTCAGTTCAGTGTTGATTCAGTTCCATTGTAAAGATCGTCAGTTATTAATCAGTTAATTTCAGCTATAAAGCAGCTCTGCAGAAAACAGCGATGTTGTCGTCCAGCTCAGTTCAGTTCTCATCCAATAGTGTCAGTGCAGTCAGATCAATAATATTGCTGAATATTAAATGTTTCCAACTAAGCAATCCAGAGGAACAACAGTGCAGTGCCCTGACGTTGCGGTTTGAAACACAGCTCATGTTTTCTTCATGATCTTTTTTATGTAGGGGGAGCGGTTGGGTCCATTAAGAGCGTACTTCTTTAAGATCATTCTGGACTATCAGCCCTCTAATGAAGATCTGGCCGAGAGACTGGAGGTGTTCAAGGCCCTCACGGAGAACGGGAAAGACATCACTTACTTAGAGGAGGAGATCGGTACGTTGCTTATATTATAGATAGATGTAAATGAAGATAATAATAATAAAAACAAGGGCATAAAAACACAAACTCAGTGTTAACACATAAGAGGAGTGTTCTGCAGGAACACACACATTCAGTCTGGACACAGTAACCGGTTACTGTCATTTCTTTATTCTGTAAATGTAAGAAACGTCTGAATATGAATATAGAGTCTCCCTCTCTAATGCGTTCCGTCTGTTCGACGTGCATGTGCGCGCTGATTCAGTAAAGTTTGAAGTTTAATGCAGACTGCCAAGACGAGCCTTCATGCAAAACTGAAATACTCGTGTGAATTTGTAACACTTACAGATAAGGATATAATCGTAAAATTAAAGTTTTGTGCTGAGGAAACACATCACACATTAAAGAGCACTCACATCTGTCAAAGCGCCTGACAGGACAAGCTATGTTAAAGGGTTAGTTCACCCAAAAATGAAAATAATGTCATTTATTATTCACCCTCATGCCGTTTTACACCCGTAAGACCTTCGTTGATCTTCGGAACACAAATTAAGATATTTTTGTTGAAATCCTATGGCTCAGTGAGGCCTGCATAGCCAGCAATGACATTTCCTCTCTCAAGATCCATTAATGTACTAAAAACATATTTTTAAATCAGTTCATGTGAGTACAGTGGTTCAATGTTAATATTATAAAGCGACGAGAATATTTTTGATGTGCCAAAAAAACAAAATAACAACTTATATAGTGATGGCCGATTTCAAAACACTGCTTCATGAAGCTTCGGAGTGTTCTGAATCTTTTGTGTCGAATCATGATTCGGATTGCATGTCAAACCGCCAAACTGCTGAAATCACTTGACTTTGGCGTTCCGAACCGCTGATTCGACACAAAAGATTCATAACGCTCTGAAGCTTCCTGAAGCAGTGTTTTGAAATCGGCCATCACTAAATAAGTCGTTATTTTGTTTTTTTTGGCGCACCAAAAATATTCTCGTCGCTTTATAATATTAATATTGAACCACTGTACTCACATGAACTGATTTAAATATGTTTTTAGTACATTAATGGGTCTTGAGAGAGGAAATGTCATTGCTGGCAATGCAGGCCTCACTGAGCCATCGGATTTCAACAAAAAATATCTTAATTTGCGTTCCGAAGATTAACGAAGGTCTTACGGGTGTGGAACGGCATGAGGATGAGTAATAAATTACATTATTTTCATTTTTGGATGAACTAACTCTTTAAACATTACGCTAATGCATTAGCTTGAAGCTTAAAATTAAGAATTCTCATGTTTTTGGCAGCTTGGATCACATACCTATGCCGCAGCAGCTCACTCTGTTTCCTCCACTTTTTTTAGATGCAGTTTGTCCAAAGAAATGTTATTCATTGCTGTAATTTGACGCAACTGGCGGAAGTTTTCTATGCACGGTGGGCAGACGCGACTAATTAATAAATAATGACGTTCGTTGCTGATGATTTTCATTATCGATTATTATCGATTTTATCGATTAGTTGTTGCAGCCCTAGTCCCGAACCGTCACGTTTGGTGCATACAGTCAGACGACAAATACAGCCAGTCACAGGCGATCCACACTCCAATCCAGAAGGGGGCGTGTGCGGTAATGCAACACTGTTTGCTTACTGCCACAACAGGGAAAAAGCACAGAAGAAGAGCAGACGATTTGTGCACAAACCCAAAACAAGAGTTCAGATGGCACGCAAGAGCTTGCTAGTAGCTATACGCTGAGTTTTAATTAATTTCTGTGACGCACAAACGTTGCCACAAGGTTTTTTCTTTCCTGCTACTTACCGACTAATAAAATTTTGTTATAATAAAACTATTAAGGCCCATTCACGCCAAGAACGATAACAATAAAGATCATTCATGTTGTCCCAAACCTGTGTGACTTTCTTTCTCCTTTGTCTTTCTGAGCTGCTGTTTTCCAAATAATGAATGTGAATGGTTTTGTTTAGCATTACACAGAGTGTAATGTGTGTTTGTGTGTGTTCTCTTTCAGCTCGGTTTGTCCTGCTATGGATGGACATCGGTCTGTCCTCGGATTTCCTGCATGTCCTTGTGAACCTGGTCAAGTTCAACTCGTGCTACCTGGATGAGAACGTCTCCCTTATGGTCCAGTAAGAAAACACACACACACATCAACTTCTGAAAAACCTTTTGATCTAAAAGCTTCTGCTTAAATTCTTGAACTGTTTTGCAAACACACAAACACTGCTGTTCAAAAGTTTGGGGTCAGTAAGACACTGTAGACTGAAGTAATGATGCTGAAAATGATGAAGAAGCTCACATATAAGAGAGTTTTCACTCATTGAATAATGATTTGTTTCTCACAGGAAAATCTGCCTTCTGTGTAACCGGACGACTTCCTCCACAGATATTGAGGTTCGTCAGAGTGGCGCTTTGATTCAGTCTTTCAGGGTGACCATCACACCAGTGATATCTGAGCCGTTTATCTGTGTGTGTGTGTGTGTGTGTGTGTGTCTAGGTTGCGCTGCAGGTGTTAGACGCTGTGGTGTGTTATAACTGTCTGCCCTCTGACTCTCTGACGGTGTTCATCATCACGCTGTGCCGAACTGTTAATGTAAAGGAGTTCTGTGAATCCTGCTGGAAGGTACCTGACAAAAAAAACCCCAGTCCATTTGATATATTCAGCCAGTTTTAAGAATACATTGATGCTTCATATATTTTTTATATGTATCTCATAAGTATGCTTTAACATCCTCTCACATGATCTTTTTGTCTCGTTGTGTCTCCAGTTGATGCGTAAAGTGTTGGGGACTCACCTGGGTCACAGTGCCATATACACCATGTGCCGTATCATGGAGGAGAGGTATGGACTCAATTATAGGGATGTCAAGAGTACTTGTACAAAATCAACAATTACTTTAAAAGTAATGTGTTACCCCCAACACTGTTTATAATAGATGTTATATTTTTAAATTATATTGTTATTTATATTTTTAATAAAAATAATTTATACCTTATTTAATAAAAATAATATCTTTATTGATATATAACTTTTCAAATAAAGGAAGATTTTCACTAGCATATTTTTTTCTCCCCTTTAGTAGTGAAATTAATATTGAGCTGTTAAATGTCATTGGTGGTGCATCAACAGTGTGTGTTTCTGTGGTGTAGGGTGTACTCGGAGGACGCCGCTCTTCTCAGGGGTGCTGTGTTTTTTGTTGGTATGGCGCTGTGGGGAGCTCACAGACTTACTGCCCTCAAAAACACCCCTACTCTGGTCCTGCCTTCCTTCTACAAGGTGTCTATGAATTTTGTGTTTTTATGTACAGTATATTATTAAACCTACTACTGTTTAACCTCCGACCTTTGTGGCCAGGCCATGAGCTGCTCTAATGAGGTGGTGTCCTATGAGATTGTGCTGTCGATCACGCGACTCATCAAGAAGTACGGCCGAGAGCTGCAGGTGGTGACGTGGGACATCCTGCTGTCCATCATAGAGAGACTCCTGCAGCAGATACAGGTACACACGAACACACACACACACCTTTTAGAGCATTTTCAGACATGTAGATCGTCTGCTTTGTATGGAAGCTTGTTTCAGCCATGAAATAAAAAGTAAAAAAGGTAATTGCGACTTTAATTCACAATTCTGACTTTTTTTACTCAGAATTGCGAGATATAAACTCACAATTGTGAGTTATAAAGTCAGAATTGCATGATATAAAAACTTTTTCTTGAATTCTTCAATTCTTCAATTGTGAGATGAAAAGTCACAATTACCTTTTTTTATTTTTTTATTTACTGGCGGAAACAAGCTTCCATCGCTTTGTTCTGAAACGGGTTAAAATTGCTACAATGTTCTTCTTTGTTTGCTTCTAATACATAATAATATATACTGAAGAATATTTACTGAATATTTCATGAATATACTTTGCGTTCGATCACAAAATGATTTCACTGAGAAATTTTGTTTTCGCTCACAAACCTTTTGAGTTCTTTGTAAAGGGAACGCAAAGTTTCTCGGGGGAACGCAAAAATTTTGTGAGAGAATGCAAAAGCATTCAAATATTTTTTACGGTCTCCATAGAATTATGAGAAAGTGTTTAACTGCAAATGATGGTTTGGGTGTAACATCACACCCTGAATGGTTAGAAGTGCCTTTTTGTAGTGGACATCATGCTTCAGTGGGTTCAAAGGAAAGGTTTGCTTCGTCTTTGCTCCTGGTTAACCCACGGTTCATTTTGAGAGGCATTAGAATAACAAACACTGCTGCTTTTTACGCAACGTACGCAATTACCTATCATATATTGTGATAAAGCCTGGTCCGTTGGGTCGGATTGCCATGTTCGTATACGTCTAAATGAACCGAACTAACTGAGAAAACACTCCAAACGAGCCAGGTGTGAAAACCCCCTTAGATGTTTTATGGGTGTTTATCTCCTGACCCTCTTTTGTCATGTGTGTGCAGACGATGGGCAGTCCTGATCTGAAGGTGATCGTTTATGAGTTACTGAGCACCGTCGAGGAGCTGTATGAGCAGAACGACTTCCATGGATCCTCGCAGAGATTCTTCAACCTGGTGGAGAAGTGCGCCGATAAACGTCCTGTGAGTTTGACTCGCTCTCTGTACTGTGTGTCTGTCCTCTTCTGAAGCCATCTGGTTTGGTTGACCGTTGTTGAATCTCTCTGGCAGGACGCATCCGTGTTGACGTTGATTTCCTACAGAGCTCAGTCCATCCAGCCGGCCAAAGACGGATGGCTGCAGAACCTCCTGAAACTCATGGAGAAGTTCTTCAGGTCTGGAAACTTCATGTCAAGTCAAGACACATTTATTTAGATAGTTTCAAAGCAGCTTCACAGGAATAAAACAGGAAAATAACCGTGTTAATGTAGTAAAATTCATCAAATATGAAACAATTTCAATTTAAGCTGTAAAGCAGCTCTACAGAAGTTCATTCGCGATTTAAACAAATCCCCAAGAATAACATTTCTCTCTCTGTTTGTCAGGAATGAGAGCCGTACTGTGATCAGGATCAAGGTTCTGCACATCCTGTCCTTCGTTCTCAGCACAAACCGACAGCTTTATGAAGTCAGTCCTCAACCACACACTGATCTCTTTGAGTTCATGAGATTCTGGTTTTCGTCACATTATTTTGAACCTCTGTGCTCTCTGTGACCAGGAGGAGCTGATCGAGGTGGTGGTGATTCCTCAGCTGGGTCAGATAGCTGAAGATCGAGACCTGTCCGTCAGGAAACAAGCCACGCAGCTGTTGGTGGATCTAGCCGAGGGCTGTAACACGCATCACTTCAGCAGCCTGCTGGACATCATAGAGAAGGTGATGGCGCTCGCATAAACGGGCGTTTATGCATTCCGTTTTTCAGCGATTTGTATTTATAAAGTAAAATTCAAGAAATTGAACACATTTTAGATGCATAACGGAAAGTGTGCTTCTAGAGATTTCAGGTCATTTAAACAAATAAATAGTCCAAGCACAAACATGTTTAAACGAATATGAGGTTATTAAATGTGATAATTTTATTTTATATTTTTAGATTTAGTGAGCATATATACATTTGTTTTTATTCACATTTCTGAAATTTTATGTTTTTTTTAATCCCGCATTTTTATGTAGTGTCTCAAAACAAATTCGTATAAAAAAATACGAATGAAGCCCAACTCTCCTGTGCTCCTGTAGGTTGCTAGTCGTCCGTTAACATGCTCTATGGAGGGAGAGAGAGACCTGTGTTTGGAGTCGCCCATGGAGGACGTCCGGACCGCCATTCTGGGTCTGCTAGATATTCTGCAGGTACAGCAACACCTAATCTTATCAGTGTAATAATGAATATCCTCCAGCGCAGCTCCAGTGATTGTGTGTCTGTGGTTCTCTAGAGTAAACTGTACAGTCTGCCTGCCAGTCATGCCAGCCGGGTGTACGAGCTGCTGATTTCTCATCTGCAGCTTCACTATAAGAACAAATACTGCAGTGCCATCGGAAGCTCCATACGGCTGAAGGTCAGACTCGTGACTCGAGTTAATTTTCCACTCGTAGAAACACCTCGACGTCAGAAGTAAAAGTGTTGTTTTGTCTTATTGTTTCTGTGTCAGGTCTTTGATTTCTTATTGATGATGAGGGCGGACTCTCTTCATCGCCTGGGTGTCCCCAATAAAGATGGAGTCCTGAGATTCAGCCCATATTGTCACTGTGATGTGGGGTAAGAACACGAGCATGTGTGTTTGTCGTTTTCTCACACACACTTATTAAAGAGGACATTCAGATTTACTACATTTTATTATTACATTTAAATGAAGTATATATTTATTTAAATTAATTATTAAAATTACATTAAGTAATTAAGGAGCATATTTAGGTTTATTATTACATTTAAATAAAGTATAAATGAATTAAATTAAATTAAAACGTGTTATTAAATTAATTATTTAAATTAAATTAAGTATAAATATTAAAGAGTTAACATTAAGTTATTAACTAATTGATTTTTAAATAAAGTATAAATGTTTTTAAATTGACTAAAGTATTTAGATTGACTAAAGTTATTAATTTTTTAGAAATGTTTTTAAACTTATTACTACATTTAAATGAAATTGAAATGTATTATTAAATTTAAATGAATTATATATTTATTTAAATTATTAAAGTTATATCAAGTATAAATTATTATAGATGATATTCAGGTTTATTATTACATTTAATTAAAGTATATATGTATTAAGTTTATTTTTAATATTAAAATAGAATGTATTATTAAACAAAGTATACATTTATTTAAATTTATTATTATAATTAAATTAATTATTAATAAATTATTTTTATTTATTATTAATTTTAAATATAATTAAAATAATAAAATAAAATTTAACTTATTTAAATTTATTATTAAAATTTAATTAAGTATAAATGATTGAGGATATTCAGGTTGACTAAATGTCTTCTCAAATGTCTGGTTTTCAGGGAGTCGGAGAAGAGAGTGTCCGACAAGAAGCCAGCAGGAACTGTGTCACCACCAACAGGAAGTCCCACCCCAGCAGCTCCGCCCTCATCTATTCGTACAGCCTATCTGCCCTACAGCCTGGCGTTCAACGTGCTGCTCCAATGCCTGAAGATGGTACACAAACACACACACAGCTGAGATTGTCCTCCACAAAATACAGTTTTAATACAATTACAACATATTGTATTTTTCGGGAAAAAAGTAGCGCCTGTATTTAAGTTGCACCTGGTCAAAATTGCACAGATAACTCGCATTTTATTATTATATTCAGAAATAGTGGAAGATTCCGGTAAATAAAACAAAGCATTTACATACATTGTTAACACTAAAAACTTTAAATTTTAATTCCTCTTACTTCACAAAAAAACCTTACATTTTAAAATCATAACCTTAAAAACATAAAGGACAGTGACATTCATTTTAAACAACATTAACACCAATCCAAAACCAATTTAAAGTCAAACTGAATAACTGACTTGTGTGAAATGCGCTACACAAATGAACTTGACATGCCAAACAAGCATAAACTGTGTTACAGCCATATGTGAGGAGAGATAAAACTGGAACACACTATATAAAACATTTCTGTATATGAATGTATATTCACATCTGCATCATGAACAGCTAGTAGCAGCACTTTGTTAGTGCTGATCATGTGTTTGATTTGTAGGAGACTGACTGGAAGGTTCTGAAGCTGGTTCTGGATAAGATGTCCTGCACCATCCAGTACAAAGTTCTGATACTGACGTCCCCGTGCAACATCGATCATCTGTGCTCCACTCTCTGCTCGATGGTAACATACTGTACACGCACATACAAAACAAAAACACTTACAGTAACTAATGTAATGAACTATGTGGAAACCAGTTGATTTGAGATAGCGTGTTTGTTTGCAGGTGACAGACCGTCTGATATCGGAGCGTTTGAAGAAGACTCCCGACGGATTCTCCCTCACCGATGTTCAGCTGGCGGTGGTTCCTGTCCTCACTGCCATCACCTCCTACCACAGCTACCTAGAGCAGTCCCGACAGGTGACCTCGCTGTCTAAATGACAATACACCATACAGTAGAGCTGCACGATTAATCGTTAAAAGATTGCGGTCTTGATTCAAACACCTACTCGATCTCATTCCTAAATGACAATGATTCGCCTGTGTCTATTAAACCTTTGACAAAATCACACACGAACATTCAGATCTGTGTTTGTGCTGAGAGCAGTTGTCTTGAACAGCTTCACAAGCAGCTTTTCAACCATACAGTAACATTATTTCTGTTATAAATATTCATATTATCACAGAAGTACTGGGATAAGAGTTTATATTTCGGGTATAAACACTAATGTCTACAGAAGTGATCAAAACAGAGCAAATTTGATATTTAGCATTTAATATACAAATCTTTAACTTTTAAAACCTTTTAAAAGTAACTTGGAGCTTCAAATATCGATTGTATCAATTACATCGTTACACCAGTAGGTGGCGACAAGTGACTGTTAAACAATGTATTTGTCATTGAATCATTCACTCAAGAGATTTGCTGATTCATCCAGTAATAAAACAAATGAAGTAGTATTTATGAGTGAGTCATTGAATCATTCATTCAAGATATTCATACATAAATGGTGAATTATCCGGTAATGAAACAAGTGAAGTCTTTATGAGTGAATCATTCATTCAAACAAATTATTTTTAATAATTCATACAAATTAATTCAACTTTATAAATAGACCGCAGCAATTAACATTTTGTCATTACCTCTAGTAAATTATGTTTTTTTGTTTAGTTGTTTGTTCAGAATCGTGGGAGAATCGTTTTAAAAGCTTCAAATCAGGGCTTCAAATCAGCATTATTATCATTATCTAAAACTAAAAATATTTATTTTTAATATGTTCATTGAAATAAAATACATTTTAATAAGAATATGAAATAAAAATATTAATATTTCAGTTAATTGCCAAGTCAACATTTCTATTTTTTGTACTAAAGTGCTAAAAAAAATCCTAAAACTGAAAACAACTAAACTAAAACTGGTATAAAAATGATAAAAACTAAATAGAAAAAAAAGAAAAAAATAAATAAATGGCGTGATAAATTTAGTTTTTATTAAATTTAATTATTTTCTGTATTTACTTATTTTTAACTTTTATTTATGCTTTCATTTATGTATTAATTCAAAATATTAACAAATACTTTATGATACTAAAATAACACTGCTACAAACTAAACCAAACCCTACTAAAACATTATTTGGCATATTTATGAATCATTTTTAAAATTTAAGATGTCTCCAGAAGAAGGTTGTGTCAGATTTAGCAATTTTAAATTAAATCTAAATGTATTTAAATGCAATAACTTGTTAAATATTGTTATATTTAAATTAAATCTAAATTTATTTACATTTACTATGACATTTAAATGAAGTATAAATGTATTATTTAGTCTGTAGCAGATTCCCGATCTCTGGAGCTACAGCGCGACAGTTCTGATTTCATAGTAGGCGAATAAGTCACGTGATCTGTTTAATGCACATCTAGGAGTTTGTTGTTAACAGTGTTTATAGCAGAGTTGTTGCACGTGTGTTGTTGCTCAGAGGGAGCTGGTTCAGTGTTTGGAGAAAGGCCTGATTTACCGCTGCGCTAAGCAGTGTGTGGTGGCTCTGACCATGTGCACCGTGGAGATGCCTGACATCATGATCAAACTCCTGCCCGCCCTCATCGTCAAGCTCACGCACATCTCGGCGACCGTTGCCATGGCGTCACCCATGCTAGAGTTCCTGTCCAGTGAGTGCAAGCCTTTCTTTGTCTCACCCCACCCATTCTCACCTTCTGACCAATCAGAATAGAGTAATATGTTTTTAAATGCATATAATTTTGGATACAACCACTCTCCTTTTCGTCTGCAGCATTGGTGCGGCTCCCACATCTATATGCTAACTTTGTAGCTGAGCAGTATGTTAGCGTGTTTGCCATATCGCTGCCGTACACCAACCCTTCAAAGTGAGTGTCATAGTACACAGGTGTTTTTAACACGGATAATAATCAGAAATGTTTCTTGAGCATCAAATCTGCATATTAGAATGATTTCTGAAGGATCATGTGACACTGAAGACTGGAGTAATGATGCTGAAAATCAGCTTTGATCACAGGAATAAATTACATTTTAAAATATATTCATATAGAAAACATTTTAAATTGTAATAATATTTCATAATATTACTGATTTTACTGTATTTTTGATCAAATAAATGCAGCCTCGGTGAGCGTTAGTGTATTTTACAGGCAGAATGATCTTAAACGACATACTTTAGTAGTTTTGTTGTTTTTCTCCCATTCTCTGTAGGTTTAATCAGTACATAGTGTCTCTAGCCCATCATGTGATCGCCATGTGGTTCATACGCTGCAGGCTGCCCTTCAGGAAAGACTTTGTTCAGTACATCACCAAGGTGGGTGCTGGGACTTTTGTGCTCATGTGTTCAGAGTTCACAGATCTGTTTGTGTGGACCTGAAGTGTTTTTGTCATTAGGGCCTGCGTTCAAACGCTCTTCTGCCGTTCGATGACACACACGAGCAGAGCAGCTTCAGAGCGCGCAGCACCAGCCTGAACGAGAGGCCCAAGAGGTACAAACACACACAAACACACACACACTCTCTCACGTACAGCCGCTCATGTCAGGTTTCCCCGTTGGAAGGACTCAAGGAGCATTTAGGCGCCTCATTGGTTCATGTTTTGGTGGTAGTGCTGTGATTTCTGATTAATTCAGACCATCAGTTCTCACGTCCACTCACGGATGCTATTTTGACTGTAGGACGTCCCTTTCCTTGTCTTTCTCTCTGTCTTTTCCTATCAGTTTCATTTCTTTCTTTCTTTCTCTCTTTCTCTCATCATGTGTCTCAGCGGTGACTGTCATCAAAACCATTGACACGTTCATTTATGAAGGAGTATTTCTTCAACTACAGCCACTTTACGTACCAGGGATTGATTTTTATCCAGACTAATAGATTTTAAGATACTGCTTGTGAGAAGTCACTATATGAAGGTCACATTAAAACTGTTTGATATTTTTTTTTTTTTTTTTTTTTTTTAGCAAATCTTTTTAGTTTTGATACTTTTCAACTGCCTTTAATGCAAGATTTTCAATCTTAAAATAATAAAATTCATCATAAAAATAATCTGAACAAAGTAGTCAATAATTGCATGTGTATGTATGATCAAGCAAATACATATATACACACATACAGTATCTTTTTCAAAACAAATATATATATATATTAAAGTTTTTATGAAGTTATTTTAGTTATTATTTAAACTATTTGATTATATATATATATTTTTTATTTCCATATGAACTGTAATTTTGGATGTTAGGATGCATAAAATGCTTACTATGGTTTTGGTCATTTTATTCCAAAAATATATATAAAATTCATTTTTACCACAGAAAGATGATGATTTGAGATGTGATGGAAATGACGCTGTGGTGGAAATATTTGTGAGCGTTCATGAAAGAAGCGTGTTTATACACTGTTGGATGTTGTTAGTAGACTAATTAAATTAGTGTGTTTAAAAAAAATTCTAAAATGGCCGTAGTTGAAGAAACACTCGAATACAAAAGTACACGCGGCTCTAAATCTTGTGTTGATGTTTAATAATGAGTCATGGTCCCATCCTGTAATATTGTGGTCAAAATAACTAGTCACATGATGTCTAACAAAGGGACCAATTAAATAGAGGTTAACAGTCCCGCCTAGTAACGTGTGAAGTCTTTTCTTTTCTATCCCCTATTATTTTACAATAAGCAGACTCTTTTCTACTTCATTCATTCTCTGTCTCCCCTTTTCTTCATTTCACTTTGTGCATTGGGTGTAAAAACAGCCACTATCCCATAAACCAGTTTACTTTGACAGGAAATGAACATGGCAACAACTTACTAAACCATTTTAACCAGCATACCTGATGCAGCTATCAATGCATTGCAATTATTGTAACAACAAGGGAGTTTTTCTCAGGCTTATCACTAATAAAGTCCATGATCGACTATGTCCAGTGCCACAAAACCATCTAATCTCATTGTCCTGACATATTCCAGGTTCATTTTCAGTGTTTTTATTGTTTTTTCTTTTGTATGTCCTGTGTCTTGTCCTGACACTGGAGCTGGAACTTTGAATTAAAAGCCTGAAAGAGAGAAGGATCAACCAACTCATTTACATGCTCAAGAATATTCAGATATGAATGAGAACTTTGTCATAGTATGATTATATATGATTAATGTAAATACAATAACATGATTGCCATCGTCATATTAAAGTACCCCTATTATGGATTTTTGAAAATTACCTTTCATGTAGTGTGTAACATAGCTCTAAGTGAATGAAAACATCCTGCAAAGTTTTAAGACAATATTATAGTCTCTATAAATTTCTGTAAATATAATAATACTTATTCATGTATTAATCAGAATTTCGGATCATGTAAGCACCTTATTCAGAATATGAATCATAAATGAGCATTTGTTTCTATATGTACATGTTCACACAAAGCTAATTCTGGGTGATATTACATATGGACAGTAGTAAAAATTTAAACTATCGATGAAACATTTTCGAGACTCAGTTTTTTACTTGCATTTATTTCAAACATTATAACCTACATTTTGTTTATAACATGAATAAGCATCATTCAGTAGTCACTAAAATTACTGTACAAAATTACTTAAAATGCAGCATAATAAATGACAAGAGTTTTAAACTTTCCTGCTTACATAAGTAATGGGATTGTGTGTTGATGAAAAGCAAATAATGAAATAAAAAAATAGGAGATATATGAAATAAATCATATAAAAATAAAAAGCTTACTAAAAAGATGAAATATTTTATTCGTTTACCTGCATCAGAGAACTGTAAAAGTGCAAATGTGTTGTTAAATTATTAAAAGTAAATATTTTAGGTCAAAAGCTGGCAGAAAGTTTGTGAATCCCTGCTGTCGAGCATGTAAACATTCATTTCAAAATTAAGGTTTCACCAGAAAATCAACCTTAATCTGAAAATGATGTGCATGTAAATGTGGCTTAAAGTTAGATTTTCAAATCCATTTTCTGATGTTTCTGGTTTGTTAGACCTCACATTCTCAGTTCCAGCTTCTAGTTTCACTTCATCCAGTCATTAATTTGTGTTTATTTGCTGTATTAAACCATACACATGATCATATCACTGTTTGTTTTCCTATTGCTATTAATTTCCAGTATAATGATCATTGCAGTGTTTGAGTGCTTTTTTTTCTTCCCTGTACCAGTATGTTTGTGCTCTCTGATGAGTTTATCTTTTATTTTCTCCTTCTCTTTCATTCCTTTCGTAGAATGCTGACAGTATATTGCTTACTTTATGCCTTGTTATGTGTCTTTTGATCTTTTTTATGCTGTTTCTCCTTCCAGTTTTCTGTTTCCTCCTTTGTTGTTTTTTCGTTTTTAAGTGTCGTCCCTGTTCTCTGGTTCTCAGTGTGCACTGCTGACCAAGTTACTTTGTTTTCCTTTCACTTCCTTATTTTGACCCCTCCCCCTCCTCTGATTGGTCCATGCGTGGTGGGTGTGGTTTGGGGGGGTGCCGACACCTCGGATCCGTCACCTGTGATTGGTCGCTGGTCCCTTTCGTGACACTCCACAACCAAACGCACTCCCCCATCCACCCATGCCGACGTGGTTAAAATATGCCTCAATTTCCCCCTAATCCTCCTTGGTCACGACCTTATCCTGACGCACACCTGTCCTCGTTTGCCCTCGGGGCAGTTTGCGGACGACCAAAGTGGCGAAGCAAGGCCCCAGCGCAAACTCTCCCGTTAAAGACCTGAAAGATCTGTCGGCCATGGACGCCTTCCGCTCCCGAAGCATCAGTGTGTCCGAGCATGCGGTGCGCAGGTAGAGCATTTTTGGTAACCTCAAACCTCAGCAACCGATTTATATCCCTACTTTTCCTTTTCTTTATGCAGGGACAGTGGGTGGGGCTTGGGCATTCAGGGCGGGGTGTTGTCTTGGCGATGCGGGGTGGGCGTGGACATCTGGGTTGGGCTAATTCTGATTGGGCAGGAAAGGGTGCATGCTGGAGGAGGGTTTTGTCTTTTTCTTTTTTTTTTTCATTGGTGGTAATGTTGACTGCATGCGCTGAGCCTGGCCACTGACTTGCGTGCATCTGTTTTGATTTGAACCTAACCCCGTTTTGTATTTGCTTTTACTGTGCTTTATTGTGCTGTTTGTGATGATGTTCATTCAATTTTTTTTTTTTTTTGAAAATGAAAATGGTAGTACTACGGAGCCCCTAAAGGGATATGGTGATGAGAAAAAAATGAGATGGGAGGAAATATTATATTTCAATGCTTTTGCAATATTACGCAAAACTTTTGCGTTCGCCCGAGAAGCCTCATGTTCTCTCGCAAAACTTTTACGTTCTCGCAAAAGTTTTACGTTTTCACACAAAACTTTTACGGCCTCAAGCAAAAGTTTTACATTCTCTCGCAAAACTTTTACGTTTTCATGCAAAACTTTTACGTTTTCATGCAAAACTTTTACGTTCTCACACAACTTTTTACTTTCTCACGCAAAACTTTTACGTTCTCACACAACTTTTTACTTTCTCACGCAAATCTTTTACATTTACATGCAAAACTTTTACGTTCTTGGAAAACTTTTACGTTCTCTCGCAAAACTTTTACATTCTCTCTCAACTTTTACGGTCTCTCACAAAACTTTTTACGTTCTCAAGCAAAACTTTTACGTTCTCTCGCAAAACTTTTACGTTGTCACGCAAAACTTTTACGTTCTCAAAGAAAAACTTTTAGGTTATCAAAGCAAAACTTTTACATTCTCACACAAAACTTACGTTCTCTCGCAAAACGTTTACGTTCTCAAAGAAAAACTTTTACGTTCTCACGCAAAACTTTTACGTTCCCTCGCAAAACTTTTGTGTTTCCCCTGACAAACTTTGTATTTACTCGCAAAACATTTATGTTCCCTCACAAAACTTTTTCTGAGTGAAGTTTTTAAGGGGAACAGTATTTTTGTGAGACGACACAAACGTTTTGTGAGCGAGCACACAAGCGTTGAAATATAGTATTTTTTTTCCCCAACTAT
Organism: Ctenopharyngodon idella; assembly: GCF_019924925.1. Classification (NCBI taxonomy): domain Eukaryota; kingdom Metazoa; phylum Chordata; class Actinopteri; order Cypriniformes; family Xenocyprididae; genus Ctenopharyngodon; species Ctenopharyngodon idella. The sequence continues at coordinate 42,064,578 of NC_067220.1, forward strand.
TTTTCCCCCTTCTCCATGTCCCTTCAAGGAATCTGTACCATACACAGGAAGCATGCACGATTGAAAAAGCGAGAGTAGGCGGACAGTCACACAATCTAGCGACTAGCTTCTTTGTCTTTGCTGTTTTATGAATGAGACAGCAGTAATTCAGCTCCCAAACACCAGGGGGTGCACTCCACTTGCTCAGCCTGCCGTCTGTTTTAACCTTCACTTATTCACATCATATTCACACTCTCTTTACAAATGATCCAGGTTAAGTATCCATCCATGTTTCATCAAAGTCCATTTTGAACCATGAACATAGTGCAAAAAGCAAACACACTGAAAATGCAACACTGACACCCTCTTCAAATGCTGTTCCTCCATGTTTTGTGTTCTACCCAGTAAAAAAAAAAAAAAACTTTATTAGAATTTCTTAGCACTTATAGAAATTCTGTTATCATTTACTCACTTCATGTCATTTCAAACCCATATGACTTTCTTGTATGAAACACATCTGCATTTTTTTTTCCACACAACAAACTGTCCATCCTCACAGACTCGCATACATCTAAATATGAAGTCTAATCTCCATGTGCTCCTGCTACTTGTTAACTCATTAACACATAACCAGCAGAGGGCAGCGTAGTATCAGAAGAGATTTACAGCAGCATCCTGGCAGAGGGAGAGAGATTTCAAGTAATATTCCACCCCGAACGTCTGTGTTTTATTAACCCAGTGCATCTAATTACCATAAAATCTATTAATCAGTTCAGTGCCTACAAGTTACAGGATGGTAGTGAATAGAGAGTCCGCTATTAACCAGCACAGGGATTTCACATGGCATATTTGTTTCATTATCTAGATTACCCTGTCATCGCTTTACTAATTGCCTAAAGTATTTCTGTGCCAAGGGGTTTTGTTTGGATCATTTCAAGGTTGCTCTTTATGATTAATGACATTTTTGGCGACACTGGTAGAAAAAAAGCAAGCTAAAGCTGGACTGGATCTAAATCACAAGCCTGAGTTGAAGAAAATGTACGGCTTCAGATTAATATTTCTTTTATGTCTCATAAATCGACTGGGAAATTTAAACTTTTTCTGTTTTCCCCTCTAAATGAATCAAATATTAATTGCTCAGTAGAGATCCAGTGAAGAAACCAATATGTTCTAAACTCATTTATATTCATCTCTGTCATCGCTTATTGCATCAATAGAGTAAAATTATAGTGACAGACCGCATCATCTACTCCACACTCATCAACAATCACCCGACTGCAGCTAATAGAGATGATGGAGGCCGTGTGAAGAGCCGGTGAACAGTGAAACGTTTTCAGTGTGTGACACGGCTGTGAAAAGATGTTTATGTGCCTTTTGAAAAAGATCAACTGAATATCGTAATATCAAAGGAAGGGTTTGATATTATGATCAGCTGTACTGGACGCCCAGGATTCAGAGACTTGATGAACATGTTAAGCAGTTGGGATCAATTTAACAGATTCTTATCTTGGTTTGATTTGTTTTGTTTTTTTATCTGGAAATTCAAATTTGCATTCAGATATGCAAATATTTTGGGCATCAAAGCATTGTAGTTCATGCTTTTGAAGCTCAACTCTGAGATGAGGCGTCCACTTCAGCTGAACGGCCACAAGTATGGACACAAACTGGGACTTTTTCTCTGTGTGTGTGTGTGTGTGTGTGTGTGTGTCTGGGTGCAGGGTGACCCTGTTGATGGACGCTCGAGTGATTTGGTATGTTGTACTGGTTAAGGCTCAGTACGGGTAAACGGAAGGTTGTTGGATCGATACCAGTGAGGAAAAAGTTAATTGTGCCCTTGAGCAAAGGCAGCTGAAGGAATGTTCTAGAGTCAGCTTAATCTTGATCGACAGCATTTTGTCAATTACTACATTACTATCAGGTTATATTTACATTAACACATTTACAGTGGGAGTTCATTCACTTTTAGGGCTTAAATGCAAAAAATGTGCAGCTTGAATTTTTAAGAACTTTAATTTTTTCTGTACAAAAAATGTGCTATTTGAGCTGTAAAGTATTGTGTTTAGTGACTTAACGTGGTCATGACAAGAAAAGTGATTCTAGCACACTAGTCTCATGTTAAAACGTCTGATGTAAATGTAACATCTTTCTAACCTAAAATGTGTTACTTTGCCCTGTTTACTTCTATTGTAAGTGCATTACAGTAACTGTGAACAGCTGATTCAAAGCCTCTATCCTTAATGAAATTAGATAAATTGCTTTAAAATGCTCATTTCATTTGCTGGAAATGACGTGCAGTTCAGTTTTATATAAAATTATTTATTCATTTATTTTAGAGAATTATTTGAAATATAAAAATATGAAGTAATAATAATAATAATAATGTGTGTGGAAAAAATAAATAAATAAATATATATATATATATATATATATATATATATATATCTTTTATATTTAAAATAATTAAATATATATGAGTAAATATATAGTAAATATTACATATTCTATAGTAAATAAAAATATTTTTATTTAAAAAAAATTAAAAATATAATTGACTTTATATTAAAATATAATTACTTTATAATCTAATGTGTGTGTGTGTGTATATATATATATATATATATATATATATATATATATATATATATATAAAATTTACTCTATATTAAAATATAATTATTTACTTTATGATCTAATAAAAATAATTAAAGGTAAATGCAAAATAAATAAAAATATTAATAATAATTTTTTTAATTTTAATAAATTTTGTATTTAAATAATAAATATGTTTTTTGTTGTTGTCTGTATTTAATAGGATGGTGGAGAGGTGACATTTCTTTGCACACCAGAGATAAACTCCCGCGTCACGATCTTAACACAGTGTGAAATATTGACATTTAAGCCCCGTTTCCTCAAGGTGAAGTTCACGGTGTCATTCTGTGGTGTTTCTGTATCATTCTCCAGATAGGATACAGTATAGTTTTTATTTTGATAGATGCTCTGTGTGTTTATGAAACGGCGACATCAGATGATGCAGGTCACGCTGAAACTCTAGAGTAGTTGTTTCTGTTATTTGTTGAGCGTGTTTGTCGTCTTTGACGCCCACATCCACTCATATCTTTCCTTTCCTAGCCTCATTCCCTGTTGTGATAAAATGATAATGGCCTTTTGTTGATTACATACTCATGCATAGCTCAGAGTTTGGCTTTTTCATACCTCAATTATAGACACGCAGCACTAAATATGTAATTGTCATCATGATTCAGGGTTGTTCTAGGTGGTTGCTAAGGTGTTTCTAGGTGGGTGTTCTGGATGGTTTTAGTATTTAATATGTAAGGAAAATTTCTTCGCTTGTTTTATCATTCAGAAGGTGCGTCTGATCATTACCGGCACGCGTCTCTTCATCTAGACATGTGATTTGAGGAATCACTGAACTTAGGGGTCTGTTGGTGATTGCTGCTGTTTACTCATTGCTAGTATTGTTAGGCACACACACACACACACACACACACACACACACGATCAAGGACTGTAGCATTTGTTGTGTGTGTTTGTATGAGCCGTTCACCTGTGCCTGTTTCTCAGGGTCAGAGAGTCGATGTGAAAGTCAGAAGCTCTTTAGCTCACAGACGTCGGCAGCAGGTGTGTGTTTATGAAGGTGTGTCGCGTGTGTCATCTTAGTGTATGGAGATGATTTGGACTCGGTTGATTTCCCCTGGGATGCGGTTGCCATGGTTACAGAAGGGCAGGATGCTGATGGCTGTCTTAGATTAATGCCATCATCTAGATAATCACACGGCTCTGTGTGTGTGTGTGGCAGCTGAACTTTTCCGGGGCTTTTGTCTGCTGTGGTTTTGTCTGGCTTTGCTGTCTCTCTCTTGCTCAAAGTTTGTCAGTTTTACAGCACCAGTTTAGTGTCTCTAAGGGAGAAACAGAAAGGGCTTCAACTAAACAAAACGAATAAAGGAATCATTCACCCAAAAATGAAAATTCAGCCAAAAACGTCATTCATATTCATGGTTATTTAAAATAACACAACACTGTTGGTCACAACACAATGGGAACCAACGGCGTTTGGTGTCATTTCAGTGTGCGAATGAGATTCACAGTGAATAATCACTTACATTTGGGTCTGTTCCTTGCAAAAAAAAAATCCATGTATATCTTCTAAAGACTTTGAATATAGCACATGAGTCAAATGGACTACTTTTAGGAAAGGTAAACTATTTTTGGACTGTTTTGGAGCTCTTTTTTTTCTAATCAAGAAATAAATTCATGGGTTTAGAATGACACGAAAGTGAAAGTGTTATTTTAGTATTATTTATATACTATTTAGTATTAATATTTTGAATTTATTAGCATTTATTTTTATTTTTCAGTTTTCATTTTAAGTTTAAATAGTTGATTTGTTAAAGTTTTAGTAATTTTTGATGTGCTTTTGTCATCTTTAGTAGTTTTTTTTAATATTTCTATTAGTGCTGTCAAATCGATTAATCGTGATTATATGTATTTACTAATTCTAAAACGTCACTTGAGAACTAGTAACGAAGGAACGTTGAGTCCCTCCATTGAAACTCATTGTATTTTGTACAGTATGAGAGAGAGAGAGAGAGAGAGATCGCCTGAGCGAGCATTACCTGTGTCTGATCTAACATTCATTCTTCAGGTCAATGTCCATAATATTATATCTATCATAAAAATCCGTCTGAATGTCCGCTGAGGAAAACGATCTTTGTATTTGTCCTTTTTACAGTTAAGGGAATTTTCCATAACATACAGTGCTAAAACAATGTCCTTTATTTACAGTTTTTATTTATTTTAAGTCCCTTTCAATTTAAAAGTCTCTTGCGACTCACTGACTCATTCACTCAAGTTTTGCCACCATCTAATGGCGTATTAATGTAACTTTCACTCAGTTCATATTATGCACTAGTGAACCCTTTCTCAATACCAAATACAACATATTATTTATATGAAATAATAATTACTGAACAACAATATTTAAATTAACAACAAAAGCCATTATAAATGACACTAGGAAATGAACACAATTGAATTCAGTCAAACGTACAAAAACAATGCTTTACGGGATGTAAGTTAAATATAGCCTTAATATTAAGTTATTAAATTTAACAGTGCCCAATTCGATTTGCTCAGGAACAAGTAACAGATTAATAAGAACAAAGATTGCCCATTTTATGTAACCAAAATGAATTATATCTCATGTTTAACCACTATAAGACACAGCGGCAAATCCCCGAAGCACTGGCCTAGATGATGCTGTTCTCGGCGGGTACACGAGCACCGAATGCCGCTGACGGCACATATCTCAGGTCGAAACAACTACATTCTCGCCTAAAAAACTCTTAAAACTACAGTTCGTGGTACAACAAGTGTAGTATTTATAAAATAATACGGTGGATTTGCTCAGCCGCCATGACAGTCGTTTCAAGCGGAGTGATATAAACGGTGAAAAGGTAGGAGTGCTGTTATCACTAAAATATTGCACGGCTCTCAGCCAATCAGATTCAAGAACCAGAAAGAACTGTTGTGTGTATATATATATATATATATATATATATATATATATATATATACGCACACGCACACGCACACACATTATGTTTGCAAACTTTTGTTAGATGTGATTAATCGTGATTAATCATGATTAATCACAATTAATCACTATTAATCTATTTGACAGCACTAATTTCTAGACAACTTTGTTTATATCACTTTTATTTTGTAATAATATTAGTACTTTAACTTAAACTCATTTTATTTCAATTAGTTGCCAAGGCAGTATTTCTAATTTTCATTTAAGTTTGATTGAAATAAAATGACTTTTATTACTGTCAGTTTGAGATTTGAGTAACAATAACACTGCAGAGTGAGTAATTATCTGGGTGAACTATTCCTTTAAGCAAAGATGAACCAACCAATTTGATTCATGGAGTGTGAGTGTGTGTTTTAACTGCATGTATGTGTGTTTTCAGTGGGCCACTCCAGCTTCATTTAACATCTGAATCTGATTCATTACCCGCTCTGACACTCTCGCATCTTTACGCTTCTACAAAATGCACACACACACACACACACTCATCTCAAGCTTCACACTGTGTCCTAAACAGCCGTGACTCACAGCAACAAGTGTTAAAATATCTTCTGTTAGTGTTTACGGTAAACATTTGCAATCATGACAAGCAAAAAAGACTGTATCTCCGCCCACAGTGAAATGTCAGAATCAGAATCAAATGAATTAGAATCAGTTGAAAATTCCGCTCACATCATGTCTGGTTAGGACACTGTGTCAGAGACTAGCTGAGATGGTACGACCAATGACTTAACTAGCACCAGTTTGAGCTGGTTGTGCATCTGACCTCTGACCCCTGGTGTACACTTTGACCCCTATGACCGCTCCTGTACCTGCTATAACCCTGACACTTGTGTGTGACCCCTGACCCCGTCCTATGCAGGATGCAGACCTCCAACACCACCTGCAGCCTGGGCTCGGCCGACGAGAACGCTGTGATGCAGGCCGACGACGCGCTGAAGACAGTCCATCTGGAGCTGACCGAGACCTGCCTGGACATGATGGCGCGATACGTCTTCTCCAACTTCTCTGCTCTGCCCAAGAGGTGCGTGATGCCCAACGCCCAACTAGACTTTACAATTATTTTACATTTACGGCCCTAATTTAATCAGATTAGTTGCAGGATTTGCAGATTTATCAGGTGAATGAATCAATATTTGCAGTTGAATATCAGTATTTGATGAGAAAAGCCATTGGGTGAAGATGATTAAAAATGTTGCATTTTCATGTCAGATGAACATAGGAATGAGGAGGCATGAGTTACTGTATGTATATATATATATACACACACATATACATACACACACACACACACACACACACACTTTTGTTCGAAAGTTTGGGATCCATAAGATTTTTTTTAATGTTTTTAAAAGAAATCTCTTCTGCTCACCAAGCCTGCATTTATTTGATTAAAAAAAACAGTAATATTATTACAATTTGAAACTGTTTTCTATGTGACTATATTTTTTTAAAATGTAATTTATTCCTGTGATCAAAGCTGAATTTTCAGCATCATTACTCCAGTCTTCAGTGTCACATGATCCTTCAGAAACCATTCTAATATGATGATTTGATACTAAACAATGTTACAAATCTTTCTATTTCAGATAAACGCTGTTCTTTTGAACTTTCTATTCATCATTGAATCCTAAAAAAATAAATTGTAGACAGCTGTTTTCAACATTGATAATAAATGTTTCTTGATCATCAAATCATCATATTAGAATGATTTCTGAAGGATCATGTGACACTGAAGACTGGAGTAATGATGCTGAAAATTCAGCTTTGATCACAGAAATAAATTACATTTTAACATACATTCAAATAGAAAACAGTTATTTGAAATTGTAATAATATTTCACAATATTACTGTTTTTTTCTATTTTTTATCAAATAAATGCAGCCTTGGTGAACAGAAGAGACTTCTTTTAAAAACTGTTGAACAGCAGTGTGTGTGTATATTTGTTTTGTTGCTTTTTTTTTTTTTTTTTAAAAAGCAATAAAATAATAACAAATGCACTAAATTAACACATTAAATTGACAGCCATACTTTAAACTAAGTACCAATTAACTAATTGTGAATTTATTTTATTATCTGTTTAAAAAAAAAGGATAAAATATTTTTAAAATAATAATTGCTTTACTTTATACTTGAACAATGATTAAATGTGTTAATTTTAGTACTTTTTTTTTTTAAAAGAAAGCAAATAAAATTAACATTTTTATATATAATAATAATAATAATAATAGTAATAGTAATAATAATAATTGCCCTAATTTTAAACTGAAACATTTAGTAGTTGTTGATTTTTATCATGTTTAAAACAAAATAAAAAAGAAAAGAAAAGAAAAGAATAATAATTTCCCTACCGTAAATTGAAATAATGAGTTATTGTGGACATTTTATTACCATGTTTAAAAAAATATATATTTAAAACTACTACTTTAAACTGAAACAATAACATTTTTCATTTTTAATTCTAGAAGTCAGTATTCATGTTTGTATGGCAACAAAAACTCACTGGCCAATACGGTATAGGCCCGGTTTCACAGACAGGGCTTAGATTAATCCAGGATTAGGTCTTAGTTTAATTAGGAAATTTAAGTATCTTTTATAAATGTGCCCTAGGAAAAAACATTACTGGTGTTCATCTTGAGACAAAACAATGGCACTGATGTATTTTAAGATATGTCAGTGCAAGTTACTTTCAGTTAAAAAAGCTCAAACATACATTTTAGTCTGGGACGAGCTTAAGCCTTGCCTGTGAAACCGGGTAATAATCTTTTAGGTTTTGCATCAATGCACCAAAAGCAATTTTACCATCTGTCTTTTAACTAAAGGAATTGTAATTTCATTTAATTGTAAGTCACTTTGAAATAAACAGTCTGCTGAATGATTAAATGCATTGAAGATGCATGTAGAGCTGCTGTCGGCTCCGCTTTTGTTTTTCTTTTGTTTTAGGTTGATTTACACACTTTTTTGTAGAGCTGAAATTGCTTGACCTTCATCCTTTTGTTCAGTTTCTATTTGCAAACCTATAAATAGTGTTTGTTTTCATCTCTGCTGATGCAGGCCAGCTGAAAGCTGCATTGATCCACCTTTTGTTCCGGAGTAAACTTATTTTTCTGTCAGTCATACAGTAGTTGTTTTGCTCTCTCTGTGAAAAGTCAAATCAACCGATATCCTCATTCGGCCAGATGTTTTGGAAAGTGTATCATCTACTTTTAGCGTGAGAACAGTACAAGCAGCAAACTCTTGTCATTGATGAATGTGTTTTTATCACAGCAGCATCTCCAGTGTCTTGTGGCCTCATGTGACGCTAAATAAAGATGAGTGATCGACTTCCTAAACTCTGTCTCTCAGATCTCCCATTGCTGAGTTCCTGTTATCCGGTGGACCCAGTATGACTTGGCTGGTTGGGAATAAGTTAGTCACCATAACAACCAGCGGCGGGTCACGAACCCAAGCCCTTCTGGGTCTGGACATGGCGGAGAGACCCGGAGGAGGAGGAGAAATGACCAGGTTACAAACATTTAACCCCAAAAGACCTTGTTTATGTCATCAACCAATAAGTATCTTGCTAATTACCATCACTTTTTAACGTAAGCATGGTCATTTTTAAGTATCTGGGTATAAAATGCGCTGGTACTTGTCAAAGTAACATGGTATTACTATCACTATACCATGGTACTGCTATAGGTCTTTTTGAGAGGATCTATAATTCACTTCTTGTTCCTTAAATCTAATTATATCTACTTTAGACTAACTCTAAGCCTGAAATATGACATTTTGGCATTATTAGATATAAATCAAGTCATTATTTAATCCCCGCAATGGGATTTTTCTCTTTGGGAATGTTTCGACACACAGGAAGAGGAACGGCCTCATATGACAATGTTTAGTCTCATAAGAGAGTCTAAATATGGGAATGTGAGTGGAAGACGACATAAAAACAAATCCATATATGAATCTTCTGCAGGTCGGACCCGTCACTTCACACCCGGCAGACGAAAGAGGCTCCTGCTAAACTAGAGTCACAGTCCGGCCAGCAGATCAACACCACCACTCGCACACGAGTCCGCTCCATATCAGGTGCTAATATACAACCAAACACATCCTCTGCACCCGGATCCAATTAAATAGGCCATATTCCACTTTTCTTTTTTCTTGCTCCAAAAAGTTTTCATGATCATTTTCTACATTCTGACCCATAGAATTAAATAGTCAGTTTGCTACTGTACCTTTAAGACCTCTATATATAAATGACTTCTTTTATTAGGCTGTGTGTCCAGCAAAGCGTTGTTTTTTTCAGAGGCTAGCGTATTTTTCTGAATGTTTTAAAACGGCAGCAGTGTGACGAGGTGCTGAGTGTCTATTTCACATCGCTCTGCATTTTTTAGCGTTCTCCGAGAGTTTAGGAATGTTTAACTCTGGGTAAAACGCAGCGCTTTTGGCCATCCAATCACAGTGGAGGAGGGGCGGGACAAATACAACACCGACCAACCGCCACATTCCACATTCAAAATTTCAAGCTTTGCAAAACGTAATCCATTGTTTAAGTGGTTATTTACTCAAATCAAATATGGGGACATGTTATTAACATCAAACCTCATTGGTTCTTGTGTGTCACGTGACTTAACATCATGATGTATACATGATGGCTCTGTATATGTGAGTTTAATGTTTTGATTCGATTTGATAGTGAATAACTGCTTAAATTTCCAGTGTTGTTATTGTGAACTAAAACTGTTTAAGATTGTTTTCGTTAAGTGAAATAAAGCTGAAATAAAAAAATATATATAAATATTAGATAAACTTTCTAAATTATAAATGTTGTCTTGGCAACGAACCTAAGTTTAAGGACTAAAATGAATTTTATAAAAATGAATTTTATAAAAACTTAAAAAAAAAAAATTAATAAAACTTTAAAATGAAATATTATAGTAATATTAAAGACTAGTGTATATACTAATATACTGTTATATACTACTACTATTAGTATAGATCAGGGGTGTCAAACTCCTGCAGGGCCACTGTCCTGCAGAGTTTAGATCCAATCCCAATTAAACACACCTGAACCAGTTAATCAAGGTCTTCAGGATTTCTGGAAAATTCCAGGCAGGTGTTTTCAAGCTGGCTGGAGCTAAACTCTGCAGGACACTGGCCCTCCAGGCCTGGAGTTTGGCACATGTGATTTAGATAGTCAAATCTGCCATTATTATTCTTTCATGTCTCTCTCTAGGTGGTCACGCTCTGCGGGCTGGCCCAGCTCAGAGTCTGAGTCCCCTGGTGGCGTCTCCGGAGGGGGAGTACAGCGGCCCCCTGCCTCCGCCCGGCCCCCCGCTGGAGGTCCTGGGGTCCCAGAGGGGAGTCGAGGACCACCCGCCACCCTCCACCTCCCATTCCTCGCCGCCGTTCAAAGACAAGTCCAGCCTGGCGGAGTTTGTGCCCATGTTGACGCAGGGCTGGGCAGAGATCTTCATCCGCAGGCCCTCAGGTACCACAGACGCCGGAAATAATGAGTGCGTGCTTTAGCTCGTAACCTTGGCTCGGGCTGTAATTATCACCCACTCTCTCTCAGTTATGACACATTTGTGCACAGCACTAAAATTAAATCATAATAACTGCATTCCAAGGGCGTTTCAGCGGCGCATGAGCGCACATGCAGCCCGCAGGGGTTGCCATGCCATTTTGAAAGTTTCATAATAGTTTGACTCACACCTGCCGTGCCCACGGGCCTGATTTTCCTCATGCTGCTCTCCTCCGTCTGCCTCTAAATGAAGAATAGCCTGGGAGAATTTCGCTGTATTTTATTTTTTTTATTTTTTTGCATTAATTGCGTCGTGTCCTTGAATGCCTTGCCTCTTGAAGAATAACACATGGCATGTTGCTTCTTCAATACTATTCCTGAGGATTTCAGAGCATTGCTATTGTGGATTTGTTCCTTTCTCTGTTTGTCTATCATCTTCTTTCACAAGTCTGCTTTACAGGGCTCTTGCTGCACTCTGAAAAGCTTTTGTGTGTTTTAGTTTTCTTCAATGTATTCTTATTTTTCTATCCCTCTGATCTCACATTCACTCTCTTTGTCAGTGTTTAGTTTAGTTTATATAGTGAGAAATTTTATAGTAGTAGAGAAATATAGTAGTGATTTTTCACTCTACAATTGACATAAAGTGGCCTCCTCAAATTTTATTTTAGTCAAATTTTATTCTAACCTTCAAATATGTAAACTTTCAAAAGTAAAAAAAAAGTCAACTAAATAATATTAAATCAAGTAAATAATAGTTGGTTAAAAACTATGAAATAAAATCAAATAATGTATGTATTCATTTATTTATTTATAAATGTAAATTAATTTTCTCTCTCTGTATGAATTAAGATCTAAATGGCTCTGGTGCCTCGAGGCAATAAACTCGCCAGAATATTTCATTAGTGTCTCTGTGTAATTGAGTTTGCCGGATGTGTCATGCAGGGTGAGCAGATGCTGATGCAGATGTTGGTTAAATGGATAAATCGGCGTAGCTGAAGGTGTGAACAGACAGCTGGAAGTCTTAATACCACATCCTCCTCTGTTATGAGTGTGTTTGTGTGTGTTGGTTTATAAATTCCTCTCAGGTTAAAGACAGACGGCGCTTGCTCATGCTCTGCTGGATTTGTTTCCGCTGTGTACCTGTATATTACACGTGTGCAAAATAAATTGTTGTCACAGCAATGGCAGGTGAATTAAAAAAATTGTTTGCCATACATTTTTCTTTTTTTCTTTTTTCTTTTTTTTTTGCTGGCCATTAAGCATGCATAATTTAATGACAACTCTCAAAGTAGTTTTGGTATGTTAATGAATATGGCAGTGTCTTGGCGGTATGGACTTGCTACTGCCATTAGATAAAAAGACGTGCTGCTGTGAGCATGTAAGATATCCTGCTGCTGCATAAATAGACATACATGAATCCCGTAGCAGATCTAGGCAGGTGGAGCTGGGGAGGTGGAGGGGTTCAGAGGAACTCTGATAGCACGCTGCAGGACCAGTTTACGGCGAACACTGAACCAGACTGTTTAAATGTTGAGCAAGCAATCTCATTGGCTGCAGGATCAGCAGAGGCCAATCAGCTTGTGCCATGTGGTAATGATGTGATTGCTTGGAGATTTGCATGTAAAGGACCATCAGCCTGTGCCATCTAGAGTTTCATGGCTGAACTAGATATTTTCATTCTAATTTTTTTAATTGATTTTAATAATTTATAATTGATTCTGTCATCATTTCCTCATCCTCAAATGTTTCAAACCTGAGTTTCTTTCTTCTGTTGAACACAAAAGAAGAATAGGGGTAACCAAACAGTTGATGGACCGCATTGACTGCCATAGTAGGAAAAAAAATATTATGGAAGTCAATGGTTACCGTCAGCTGTCTGGTTACAGATGTTCTTTAAAATATCTTCTTTTTAGTTTAACAAAAGAAAGAAACCCATATAGGTTTGGAACAACTTGAGGGTGAGGAAATTATGACAGAATTTTCATTTTTTGGTGAACTATCCCTTTAACAACTATAATGTCAACATGTGAAATGGTTTGTTAAAGTATATATTCCATTGATCTAAAAGTTATTAGAAGATGTTTGACAGTCACTGGGATTTTCTATAGTAGACCATTTACAAACCCGATTCCAAAAAAGTTGGGACACTGTACAAATTGTGAATAAAAAAGGAATGCAATAATTTACAAATCTCATAAACTTATATTTTATTCACAATAGAATATAGATAACATATCAAATGTTGAAAGTGAGACATTTTGAAATGTCATGCCAAATATTGGCTCATTTTGGGTTTCATGACAGCTACACATTCCAAAAAAGTTGGGACAGGTAGTAATAAGAGGCCGGAAAAAGTTAAATGTACATATAAGGAACAGCTGGAGGACCAATTTGCAACTTATTAGGTCAATTGGCAACATGATTGGGTATAAAAAGAGCCTCTCAGAGTGGCAGTGTCTCTCAGAAGTCAAGATGGGCAGAGGATCACCAATTCCCCCAATGATGCGGCGAAAAATAGTGGAGCAATATCAGAAAGTAGTTTCTCAGAGAAAACTTGCAAAGAGTTTGAAGTTATCATCATCTACAGTGCATAATATCATCCAAAGATTCAGAGAATCTGGAACAATCTCTGTGCGTAAGGGTCAGGGCCGGAAAACCATACTGGATGCCCGTGATCTTCGGGCCCTTAGACGGCACTGCATCACATACAGGAATGCTACTGTAATGGAAATCACAACATGGGCTCAGGAATACTTCCAGAAAACATTGTCGGTGAACACAATCCACCGTGCCATTCGCCGTTGCCGGCTAAAACTCTATAGGTCAAAAAAGAAGCCATATCTAAACATGATCCAGAAGCGCAGGCGTTTTCTCTGGGCCAAGGCTCATTTAAAATGGACTGTGGCAAAGTGGAAAACTGTTCTGTGGTCAGACGAATCAAAATTTGAAGTTCTTTTTGGAAAACTGGGACGCCATGTCATCCGGACTAAAGAGGACAAGGACAACCCAAGTTGTTATCAGCGCTCAGTTCAGAAGCCTGCATCTCTGATGGTATGGGGTTGCATGAGTGCGTGTGGCATGGGCAGCTTACACATCTGGAAAGGCACCGTCAATGCTGAAAGGTATATCCAAGTTCTAGAACAACATATGCTCCTATCCAGACATCGTCTCTTTCAGGGAAGACCTTGCATTTTCCAACATGACAATGCCAGACCACATACTGCATCAATTACAACATCATGGCTGCGTAGAAGAAGGATCCGGGTACTGAAATGGCCAGCCTGCAGTCCAGATCTTTCACCCATAGAAAACATTTGGTGCATCATAAAGAGGAAGATGCGACAAAGAAGACCTAAGACAGTTGAGCAACTAGAAGCCTGTATTAGACAAGAATGGGACAACATTCGTATTCCTAAGCTTGAGCAACTTGTCTCCTCAGTCCCCAGACATTTGCAGACTGTTATAAAAAGAAGAGGGGATGCCACACAGTGGTAAACATGGCCTTGTCCCAACTTTTTTGAGATGTGTTGATACCATGAAATTTAAAATCAACTTATTTTTCCCTTAAAATGATACATTTTCTCAGTTTAAACATTCTATGTGTCATCTATGTTGTATTCTGAATAAAATATTGAAATTTGAAACTTCCACATCATTGCATTCCTTTTTTATTCACAATTTGTACAGTGTCCCAACTTTTTTGGAATCGGGTTTGTAATTTAATTAGACATTTAAAGTTACTGTCTAATTAGCATTTACTTGACTCTGTAAATCCAGTCCTGCTCTCATTTGTGGTCTCTGCTCAGGTAACACCAGCTGGCTGATGTGTCTGGAGAACCCACCGAGCCCCTTCTCCTCTGAGCTGGGGAACCTGCCGCTGCAGGAGCTGTCCAGTGTGCTGATGGCCATGGACGGGGTTAAGGAACCCCAGAGCGATGCCCCTGATGCCCCCGCCAACGTGCCCCAGCCGCAGGGGAAGCCCTTTCCCATTCAGCGCTCCAACACCGGTGAGCCGCACAACTCCAGTGTCTCTTCTCTAATGTTTTTACAGAGCTGAAATGGAGTTTAAGAGTATTGCTCCAGTATTTTAAAAAAGCCAAAGTTTGATAAGCTGTGTTAGAATTGCATACTACTATGCTATACTATTATACAGGATTTATGAATTTATGTAGCATGTGTTCTGTGCACTGAATTTTTTCTGTATACACATTCCCAATAACATTTGACAAAATGTGCCGTATACAAGGGAAACAACATCATCCATGATTTTTAATTTCTCTTTGGCCTGTCGTGATTGAGTAATCTTGGTTATTCAATTATCTGAGATACATTTATAATTGTGCAAACTAATAATAGTGTAGTTTAAAGGGGTTATATGTAGAATTGAGCAACCCTTGTTTTTAGCGACACCGGTGGCTGTTAAGTGAACTGCAGTAGCAGTTTACTGCTCGTGCTCTCACTCCGTAGTGACACAAGCCAGCCTCGGACGGCCGAATCAGTCACATAACGCACAAGAGACTGAACGTGATTCAAGGCCTCGATATGATCATTGTGAAGTTCTTGTTCGTTCCTTGCTTAGAAGTTAAAAGAAGTTGGAAATACCTCTATAGTGATACACTGTTAGTGAACATACGTGTATACTGCTGCCAAGAGTCATTTATAATCAGACTATCAGCATGCTAGTTTTCCATTTCATTCCAAAGAGCCAAAAGTTTCCTTTTTTGGGGAGGAAATGACATCACACATTGGGACCCCTGTTATATGATTCATTTATTTGTTTGTTTGTGAATGTATTTGTTGGTTTATTTATTTGTTCATTGATTTCTTCATTTATTTATTTGCTTATTAATTTATTAATTCATTTATTTATGTCTTTATTGATTAATTAATTTATTCATTTATATATTTTTATTCTTTTTTTATTTTTTATTTTTTTTTAGCCTATTTGTCAAGCTCTTACTGTTTTATATGAACATTCCTGTTGTAAACATACTCGTTTAAACTTAATTTAGCTGAATCTCAAGTGTTTCAGTGATTTATTCCTCTTAATGAGCGTCTCACCTCTCCCAAAACAACATGCAATGAATAAATGAACACATTAAACACATTTATTATCATCCACACACATTTCTAGTAATAATGATAAACCGTTTATCGTCCGAACCTCTTCACAGACCTTCTGCCTTGCTGTTTACAGTGGGCCGCCCAACATATCTGCCCCTCTTCCAGCCTGAAACTCTTTGACTGTTGTTTTGTTCTGTCCTCTGGGTCCATGCGATGTTGATGGTTGCCCTGTGTTGGTTTCTGTCTGTCTGTGTGTGCGGTGTTTGTCACTGCAGTGGGCGCTCTCAGCTCTCTCTGCTCCCCTGATTCGCCCGGCAGGTTTCACAGGAGTATTTCCTGGGCAGGTAGATATATATCTGGTGTGTATGTGGCCTCCAGCACGTACACGCGCACACATCGTGCCGCTCTAGAGTGATTCTGTAGCTTCCTCTCTTTATTAACACTCAACAGTCCAGAACAAACCAACTAATCAAAGATGAACTCAACCAATCGCCAAACAGCCCAAGATCCAGTGATGGGATGATTCCTGATTCAGGACGCTTTGATTTTTTTTGTCCTCTTCTCCTCCTCCTTATCCTGGAGCTCTTTTCACTTTCCTTTGCTCTTTTTCTTTCATCCATGAATTTGACCTGAAAGGCCTAAAGCTGCCCAGTTTCTGTCATCTGGTAATGTATTCCCTTTATGTGTGTGATTTGAATTTGACCCACATAAAAGGATTCCTGTTAGAGCCGGACCATGTAGATAGAAAGGTTTTGACATGTTTCAGCCATTCTGTATAAATTGAGAATATAGTTGTAGGAAACTGACATTTCACTTTTCTCAATATTTTAGCTGAAAAAAAGCAACATGAATGTATAAGAAAAAGTGTATTTTTCAGATTTTGTCACCTGCTTTAATCAACTTTTAGCTTTTAGTTTGCCAAATTCATTTATAAAGTATGAGAATTTTCATGTATCATTATTATTACTATCATTATGTCAATACATAAATGTATTCATGTGCAACAATATAACAATATATAGTAATAAACTGCAATATTTGCCTTCATATTAGGGCTGTCAGTCAATTAAACATTTTATTTGAATTAGATATTGCAATTAATTAAATTAATCTCAATGCATCTGTATTTAAAGAATCTTGAAGGATAATAATAAGAGCTTTAAAGGGTTAGTTCACCCAAAAATGAATATTCTGTCATTAATTACTCACCCTCATGTCATTCCACACCCGTAAGACCTTCATTCATCTTCAGAACACAAATTAAGATATTTTTGATAAAATCAGATGGCTTAGTGAGGCCTGCATCGCTAGCAAAAACACACAGAAAGCTACTAAAGACATATTTAAATCAGTTCATGTGACTACAGTGGTTCAACCTTAATATTATAAAGTGACGAGAATACTTTTTGTGCGCCAAAAAAAACAAAATAGCGACTTTATTCCACAATATTTAGTGATGTCCGATTTCAAAACACTGCTTCTTGAAGCTTCGAAGCTTTACGAATCATTTGTTTCGAATCAGTGGTTCAGAGTGCCAAAATCACATGATTTCAGTAAACGAGGCTTCGTTATGTCATTTGGTGCTTTAAGTGTTTTGAAATTTCAATAGTTCACGTGACTTTGGCAGTTTGATACACGCTCCGAACCACTGATTTGAAACAAATGATTCGTAAAGCTTTAAAGCTTCATGAAGCAGTGTTTTGAGATCGCCCATCACTAGATATTATTGAACAAAGTTGCTATTTTGTTATTTCTGCCGCACAAAAAATATTCTCGTCTTTTCATTACATTAAGGTTGAACTACTGCAGTCACATGGACTATTTTAACGATGTCTTTATAGCATACAGATGACATACTTCAAGTCCCATTTCACTTTCATTGGGTGTCTGAAAGTAGCATGTTTAGTAAAGCCTTTCAGTGTCAAATCACATACTGAACCTGCTTTATGTGTCCAGCTCGATCAGCTTGTGTGTGTTTGTGATCGGAGTGTCTTTGTGCAGGTTTGATCTTCAGGTGGCTGTGCATGTATTAGAGTGACTTTAGGAGAGTTTCTAGACTAATCGCAGACATCGTAGATGCTCCTCTGCTCATGGATCTAATACAGTTTGTTGTGATGACATAGTGTTTATTGTGCACATGCTGCCGTCCCACAGATTCTGTTGTGTTGGAAGAAGGTGGGCGGAGCAGAGCGGCCATATCACCAGCTGAGTCAAAGGAGGTGGAAGAGTTTGAGGCCATACCTTCTGAACCCATCTTCATGAGCTCCACTGAGACACCAGCTGGCATGCTGAGCAGGGTAAGAGATAAAATTTACACAAAACACAATAAACATACACCATCATAATTTAATCATTTTGACATGTATAATGCATTACAGTACAATGTAATACAATACATATATATATATATATATATATATTCAGCTAATATAATCAGGCCGATTAATCAGCCAGTATTTTTATTTTATTGACATTATATGAAATCAGCCTTTGGTTTATTAATTTCTTGTGTCTATTCCCTTAAGTCCTCCTCAACGTCTAGTCAGGATGATAAGTCGACACTAGAGGAAGTGAGCGAGGGCGGTATCCCCATCGACCAGCCACCGCTGACCCTCTCCAGCCCTGGACCACATGACCCTGACCTCACCTTCTCTCATACAACAACCCTCAATAAGTCCAGTTCTTCGCCAGAGCTCCAGACACTTCCCGAGGCTTTCATGAAAGCTACAGCCGAGAGTGCCGCAGGTGGAGATGTGCACTGCTCCAAGATCCAGACGGTCCAAGCCCCAGCAGAGAGAGAGGCCACAGGGGAGAGCTTTGGATCCCCCGGCCCGTCCAGCTCCAGCACTAGCATCTCCGTCTCATCATCTTCCACCTCCAGGATGAGGCTGGAGTTTCCCACGGCTCAGCCAGGACACCTGTCTCCCACCGGACACAGACCCCGCGGACATACCATTTCAGTATCCGCACCCTCATCCCGCAGGGAGAGGAAGATGGACAGAGACTCGTACCACAACAGAGGAGGTCCATCTAATGCAGAGAAGAGCTCAGGACTCAGTCCCAGGTAACATCATATCATTGTTCCAAAATCCTATGACTTTCTGCCTTTCGTTTAACACATTTTAGTTTTTAAGCCACAGTTTAAGTTTCAAAAAGAATGCGCAAGCATCTTAAATGTAATATAAAAGTTAGGGATTTATGATATATCAATACCATATCAATTATCAGTTATATACACTGCTGTTCTAAAGTTTAGGGTCAGTCAGATTTAAAAAAAAAAAAAAAAAAAAAGAAAGAAAAGAAAGAAAGAAAATAAATTAATACTTTTATTCAACAAGGATGCATTTAATTGGTCAAAAGTGACCATAAAGACATTTATAATGTTAAAAAAGATTTCTATTTCAAATAAATGCTGTTCTTTTGAACTATCAAAGAATCCTGAAAAAAATGTATCACGGTTTCCACAAAAACTATGAAGCAGCACAACTGTTTTCAACATTGATAATAATCAGAAATGTTTCTTGAGCGTCAAATCATCATATTAGAATGATTTCTGAAGGATCATGTGACACTGAAGACTGGAGTAATGATGCTGAAAATTCAGCTTTGATCACAGGAATAAATTACATTTTAACAAATATCCAAATAGAAAACACTTATTTTAAATTGTAATAATATTTCATAATATTACTGTTACCCTGGGAAAGTTACATAATAAAGGCAGTAAATAGGCTATTTTCAGCCTAAAGTGGATCTACCCCTTTAAACCACAGGACAGTGATGTTATTTTTCACTAGAGAAGCCTCATTAATAACACCGTAATACATAATATGAGAACCATATGCTCTTAGCCAACCTTCAACATCATTATTTATTACTCACACATTATAAAATCCCTAGAACTGTGGTTTAGCACAGAAGATGAAGTGTTTAGCGGTTACCGTTGCATCATGGTCTTTTGTAAACTTTTTTTTTTTGGTTGTGTCTCATTTTTAGCAGATGTTTTACATTAAGATTTGCATTACATATACTTGCACTAAATGCAGTGACAGTTCGTATAAAAATGTGAGGAAAAGCCTCCTGCACAATGGTGCGGTAGTCTGCACCGCAATTCAAAGCTATCGACAATCCATGACAGCGAACATCGCTCAGTTGTGTAATGGATGGCGTAAGTGTCGTCTTGATTATGTTCTGCAAACGTTAACACACCTGTAATGTCTTTTGAACGGCGGCCGTTTGATCTCACCTCACCAAGTGCTACAATTTCCAGGAAAAGCAAAGCATCATATGGAGAGTAATGATATGGCTAGAAAACTTCATTCTTTTTCATTACTGTCATCATCCGTCGCCCCTGTTGACATTAAATCATCCTGCCTTCTTCGCTCGCTTGGCTCATTTTGTGAAGTGAGGTGCTTTTTGAGTGAACGCTTTCAAATTGTTACCTTTTAGAATTAGAATTACTTGAAAATTACTACCATCCATCTTTGTGAAGTTCAGTGCTGCAAGAGTCGGCGATCGATAGGCTTGCTGTCCTATTTCTAGACAGGTACCCAGGAAACCTAGTGAGTTTCCCATAAACACTTTTTCCTCCATAATGGGGCCGTGTCGGTCTCGTTTGATAGGATTCGTTCAAACACTATGAGCTGTTCTCTTTCTTTTTCATGAAACAGTTTAGAGTCCTTTTCAAACTGTTGTGAACGGATTTTAAGATGTTTGATACAAAGCATCTCTGTTTGGATACAGCCACGATTACTTCCTAATAAGGACTGAAGGTCCCCGTCACTCAAAACACACTTCCTGTATGGATGATGATACTCTAAGAAAGAGGCCTAAATGAGTAGTTTCTTCCCTGGAACAAGGAGTTATGAACATCCTTCTGTCTTCCATGCAATAAACGTGGCTGTGGACGTGAAATATGCTGAAGTCATGCAGTAACTTATGACTAAACTAAACATTTATTCAAACATTGTTTAACAGAAATGGAAAAATTATACAATTAATTGAACAAATTGATATATTTACAGACCAGACTTGTTTGGTTACTAACATTCATCAAAAGATCTTTTATGTTCTGGAAAATAAATAGTCATACAGGTTTAAAGCAACATAATAAACAAAATTTTCAGTTTTGGGCAATCGCCAAAATATGAAATTTATTTTAATGAAATGATACTCTAAATAAGAAAGTAAAACTGCCAGTAGGTGGTGGTAAATGTCTAAATGAGTAAGTAATTAAAGGGTTAGTTCACCCAAAAATGAAAATAATGTCATTTATTACTCACCCTCATGTCGTTCCACACCCGTAAGACCTTCCTTCAGAACACAAATTAAGATATTTTTGATGAAATCCGATGGCTCAGTGAGGCCTCTATTGACAGCAAGTTAATCTACATTTTCAATGCCCAGAAAGCTACTAAAGACATATTTAAAACAGGTCATGTGACTGCAGTGGTTCAACCTTAATGTTATGAAGTGACGTGAATATTTTTTGTGTGCCAAAAAATCAAATAACGACTTTATTCAACAATATCTAGTGATGGGTGATTTCAAAACACTGCTTCATGAAGCTTCGAAGCTTTACGAATCTTTTGTTTCGAATCAGTGGTTCGGAGCATGTATCAAACTGCCAAAGTCACGCCCCCCAGTGGTGAACTATTGAAATTTCGAAACACTTAAGATGTAACGAAGCCTTGTTTACTGAAATTGACTTTGGCAGTTTGGTCCGTGCTCCGAACCACTGATTCGAAACAAAAGATTCGTAAAGCTTCGAAGCTTCATGAAGCAGTGTTTTGAAATCGCCCATCACTAGATATTGTTGAATAAAGTCTTTATTTGTTTTTTTGGTGCACAAAAAGTATTCTTGTCGCTTCATAACATTAAGGTTGAACCACTGCAGTCACATGAACTGTTAAATATGTCTTTAGTAGCTTTCTGGGCATTGAAAGTGTTAATTGTTTTGCTGGCAATGCAGGCCTTACTGAGCCATCGGATTTTATCAAAAATATCTTAATTTGTTTTCCGAAGATGAATGAAGGTCTTACGGGTTTGGACTGACATGAGGGAGAGTAATTAATGACAGAATTTTCATTTTTGGGTGAACTAACCCTTTAAGTTATTCATTAATTTGATTCGTTCAAATGGCTGATTCATTCAGGAATGAAGTAAATGACTCTCTTTATGAATGGACCGTTGAGTCATTGGTTCACCCGATTGATTCGCTCAAAGTGCGGATTCATTCAGAAACGAAACACCGCTGTGTGTTGCTCGGAGATGCACAACAGCACTCATGTGATATTGCGCTTGTTGCTTAATTGTATCATAGATATCATAAATATTGTTTCATAAATATGAGACGACAACTCATACAGGGGCATTTTTGCCTCCATATCTTGAATTTTCATCACGCAATAAATTGACCTGCTACATGTTTGTCACCATCAACTGTATGAAATTTAAGATGACCTACATAGGTCTGGGGCGGGTGGTGCGTTAAACCATTTTATTTGCATTATTTTTCGTAACTAATTAAATTAATGCGTTAAATCGACAGCCCTAAATTATAATTAAAACTGTATTTTATATATAGTTTTGAGGTGAGTTCATTGCTTCTGCGGTTAGTTGGTTACACATCCTAACCATGTCTTTCCATATTGTTAGCAGTGCAGCATGTTTTCCATTTGATAGTGTCATGGCAAGCTTTAATTTAATCGCAGGATTTATCCTAATTTGCAAAGTTGTGCTGGGCCGTATTTAATGGGTCTCATGAGGTATAGAGAGTGTTTCAGGACACTTCTCCTTCTCTGACCTCACGCTCCGTGATCGAGTGGAGTCGAACGCTTATCCTCTCCAAACTTCTTCACCTTTAACTTTGATTTTTTTCCCGTGTGATGAGGTAAGTTGTGTGTAGGCAGATGAAAGCTGTACGGCTGCTCGAGCAGGACTTTAGAGGTATTAAGTTTAGCGTGTGTTTGTGTTGGAATGGAGGTTCAGTAGATGGGCGCTCTACAGCAGTCTGACCTTTGGTCCTCTTCTTTCTGTCTGCAGCTTCGTCTTCCTGCAGCTCTATCACTCTCCGTTCTTTGGCAATGAAGCCAACAAACCCCTCCTGCTGCCCAAAACTCAGGTGACAGTGTCTCTCTTACATCTTTTATAATTGGACGAATCTCATGAAAGCATCAAGGTCATATTTCAGAGAAATATGATATTATATTTTGCACATTTTTAGGACCTACATATAATAAAATTTGTAAAATTGTATATTATATTGTCCATCCATCGTTCATTCTGTCTATCAATTTATTGCACATGAAAATCTGGACAGGACAATTTTCATTACTGTTTTTTTTTTTTTTTATTATTATTATTTGTTGAATTAGTCATGAGAATTAAATTTTTAAAGGAAAATAAGATTATCATGAAAACAATAATAAAATAAAACAATTTCCATAAAAATAATTCTTTTCCAAAGTATAATGGTTATGGGCTGAAATATGATAAATTTCTTTGTGAAATTCACCCAAAAACTGGCGTTCACAGCTGATAGATCGTGCCGTTAAAGTCTTGGATCAGATGCCTCCGTATGACACTCACAAGATCGGTGTGGTGTTTGTGGGAGCCGGCCAGGTAGAGTCATCTTTCTCTTTCCAATTTGCGGTTTGAGATTGGCTTGTAGGAAGTCTGTATGATTTATGGTTGTTTATTCTCAGGCAAATAACGAGGTGTCGATACTGTCCAACGAGTACGGCTCCAACCGCTACGCACAGTTCCTCACGGGCCTGGGAAAACTGATCCACCTGAAGGACTGCGACCCAGACCAGATCTTCCTGGGTGGTCTGGATCAGTACGGAGACGACGGCGAGTTCACCTACTGCTGGCATGATGACATCATGCAAGGTGAGAGTGTTACATTGTCACGTCATCACGTTATTATTATTTTTATTATAGTAGTAGTAGTAAGAAATAGACAAAAATAATAATTATTATTACTCATAACAATAATAATAGTTTTTTGTTAATAATAACTATTATATTGCTATATATTATATTATTGAATATTAAAGTAATTTTCTTAATAAAATAATATAAAATAAGTATATGTATTATAATTATTCATTCTAATGATCAATTATTTAATATTATTTCGTACTACTAACAACAGTAATATAATAGTAGTAGTAGTAGTAATAATAATATTTATTATAATTATTATTAATTCTAATGATCAATTATTATTATTTCTTATTACTAAATATATTAGTGTGTAGTAGTAGCCATTATAATTAATAATTATTTCTTATTATTTCTTATTACTACTACTACTAGCTGTTAAGTTATATTATTATTAATAAGAATAATAGACATTATATAATACTACTAATATTACTATAATACTACTAATAATTAATATTATTATTTCTGCTGTTGTTATTCTGATTGTCAATTATTTAATATTATCTCTTAACTTCTAACAACAGTAGTAGTAGTAGTAATAATTAATAATTTATTTTCTTATTACTACTAGCTAAAATATATATTATTAATAAAAATTATATTAATAATATAATAACAAATAATAATATAATAATTATATATTCTATTCTAACTATCAATTATTTAATATTATTTCTAAAATAATAATAATAATAATAATAATTTTTTATTATTTTATTATTATTATTATTATTATTATTATTATTATTGGAAAGGTCTTAGAAATAAAGTACTAGCAAACCTTTCAAGATCTAAAGTACGGTGAATATACTTTATTTAGTATTTCTTCAATCATTTTTGAATTTGAGCAACAATTATAATAGAATAATAGTAGTAATAATATGAATAAAAATAATAATTATTATTATTATTAATTCTAATAATTATTTGAATATTTCTTACCAATTCTATTACTGTTATTTTTATTCCTAATACAATTTAATAAATAGTTATGAATAGTAAATATTATGATTATGATGATGGTTATTATTATTAGAAATGTTCTTGAAAAACCCAACACTTAGAAAATTACAGGCAAACCTTTCAAGATCTCAAGTAGAGGAAATAGACATGATCTACTTGAGTCACTGTTGAGTTTGAATGTTTGTGTATGTGATCCATTATTGAGTATGTTGAGCTCATTATCTGTCTGAGGACACTTAAGTGTTCATAAAGAGTGCGCTGAGCACAAGGTGAAAGCCGCAGCGTCTGACTAATGCAGCGGTTTTGTTCCCTCTGCAGCGATTTTCCATATAGCCACTCTCATGCCGAACCGAGAGAGCGACAAGGGCTGCTGCAATAAGAAACGCCACATCGGGAACGACTTTGTGGTGGTGGTTTACAATGACTCCGGGGAGGAGTACAAACTGGGCACCATCAAGGTGTGTGAGAGAGCCTGTTTACGTTTCATTTCTGGTTTCTTAATGAACCATTTATAAAATACGACATTTTGTGTGTTGATGTTGATAGGGCCAGTTCAACTTTGTGGAGGTGCTTATAAAGCCACTGGACTATGAGAGCAACCTGGTCACGCTGCAGTGTCGGAAAGGTGATGCAACTGATGAAATAACCCACTTTCATTCAGATATTTGTATTTTTTGTGTTATAGAGCAGTGTGTTAACCCTGTATCTCCTCATTCTCTCAGATCTGGAGGGTTTGGTCGACACCAGTGTGGCAAAGATCGTGTCAGACCGCAACCTTCCGCTGCTTGTGAGACAGATGGCGCTGCACGCCAATGTGAGACTCCTCGGCTTCCTTTCTCAATGTTTTTCATCTTTTGTCTCTTTTTCTTGTGTTTCACGAGTCTTGATTGAGGAAAAACATTTTCACATTTCCTAAAGAGTGGCACTTGCCTGTGTTTTTGTGCTCCACTGTGTGCTGCTTTTTGTTTGTTGTTCTGTGTAAGCATAGATGGATGTCTTCAAAGTGTTCACTCAGTATCCACACTTTCAC
The DNA here is from genome assembly GCF_019924925.1 of Ctenopharyngodon idella. Lineage (NCBI taxonomy): Eukaryota > Metazoa > Chordata > Actinopteri > Cypriniformes > Xenocyprididae > Ctenopharyngodon > Ctenopharyngodon idella. Next base: position 42,090,688 of record NC_067220.1, read on the forward strand.
TTCAGTATAATTTTCATTTTACACCCCTGGTTTTGAGTGGTTGCTAGGGTGTTGCTATGAAAAAAACAAAAAAACAAATCAGAGTGGTATATAATAGGGCTGGGTATTGACACAAATTTCACGATTTGATCCGATTTCGATTCACAAGCCTTCAATTTGATTCAATATTCATTTGGATATCAGATACAGTACATGGAAAATTTTCTCAAAGGAAAAACAAAAAATCTCAACTAATGCTGTAAACTATGCTACATTACTATAATATTAAAAGTTATTATTAACTGATTTATATACAAACACTTTTTTACAATATTAACTTTATAATTACATAATTATGTTTCCACTTCTATTCGTTTTTTGAAATATAAACATGGTGGCTGTCATTAAAACTTGACAGATTTATTAATACATTAAGTACTGAAGAAAAGTACTGTAAAACGGTTCATATATTTACCAAAATGCTCCTGTCTAGAGTTTATTTTTTTACCTGACTAACGAGTTTATGGTCACTAAATGGTTTTTCTGAGGTAAATATTACGCTGTTCTATTGACGTCTTTCCTGTGGTTGAAAAACTGATTGAGCGATTACATGAGACGTGATACGGATTTTGGTAAGTTGTACTGTTTATTTTAACATACCTTCGGGTGTTAATCCCTGTTTATTTCGCGCTGTAATGTAGTAAAGCGGAAGAGATTATCCGCTAACTTGCGCTTCGTGCTGCTGTTTCGCCACATCTGCCACGTCATATTAAAGAGCGCCAAAACGGTATTTATTGTTTGAATTACGCAAATTCACGGACAGAATTTGAAATCTAAGAAAGCGATAAGTTAATGCACGGAGCGTTCTTTAGGACTTCCGCATTATTATAAGCCAGCTGGAAAACTTCCGGTGAGGTTTCACTTGCTGGTGTGTTGAGCATCAATAGTGTAATACTTAGTTTATAATCAGAATATAGTCACTTAAATAGTCAGGCACAGCATTAATTTAGTTATTCAAAGGTAAGACGACAGAAATAAATAAATAAATAAATAAGACGTACCTCAGTGTTCCTCCTCGGCTAAATTCAACTCGACCATCAGTTTTCAGACCAAAAGCGTCAAAAAATAAATATTTATTGTGCACTTTAGTTAGATTAATTGAATAAAACGTGTTTTCACAAGTGTGCCGAAATCATTGATCTTGCGCTGCACTGACTGCTGTGATTACAAAGGGAAAGCGCGTTGCCGCTTTTGTGAGTACTTCATACTTCACATTGACAAAATGTAATTTTAAACCTAGTTTTTTTTAATAATGTTTAATATTTAGTCAAAAACGAAACTAAGTGAATAACTATTAGAAGAAATGCCTGATATATGCGCAAATAAATGCTACTTTGCCGCCACCTGCTGGTTATAGTGGTAATTAATGTCTGTTTTTTTATTTTGAAATAAGTGCTTTCTATCAAATGTTGGATTTCCTACATGTTGAAACGTTCGGTTTTATAAATGGGGACAATCTCAGAAGGATGAACAAATAATGTTTGTGGTCATCACATTAAAAATAACATTTGAAATGCTGGAAAAAAATGCGTGTCTAATTACAGACACGGCGTTTCTGAAATGGTCCCATTAGCTTCGTCTTTATTGCAATCAATAAAACTGGTTTATTGGCAAATTAGGTAAATGTGATAACTGCATTAAAATACAACATTAAAAAGTCAGCCACTGATGGTTTTGTGTCGATGTACAGCGAGTACAGAATGAACAGCTAACATTTCACCGGAAATGCCCAAGCTGGCTTAACGACAACCAGGAATAACTGTACATATAGTCAATTGCAGTTTATTGGATGGGAGGCGCGTTACAATGTCCTGTTCATTCATCAACTGAAAACGGCATAAACGAAAAGATCCATTCTTGGAATTTAAGAAATCAATATTTTTAACCTAGCCCTAGTATTCAAAGCATAAATTTTAGCCCTTTTTGTCAGGTGCAAATTGTCATAATTTCAGGTATCATTTATGTCTGTGGCGCAAATGATGCAGAGCGAGTGCAGTAATGATGTTTTTGTTTTCCTTAATGAAAACCACTAACAAAGACCGTTTGCATACGATGGAAAACCGTTGGTCGCACACAGCTCTCAGCTCTCATTCTTGCCACACAGTCTGTTTTCTTGGATAGTGGAGCTCACAACTCTTCCCACCTGCTGTGATAAGTGGAGACTGTGTAATAAGGCTGTTCGGTGACTCACACACCCACGCTTTCCTCTGAGACCCTACAAATCACTCCAGGAAAGCGCAGCCCACTGCTTCTGCCTCCAATTAGCACAAAATGGCCGGCAGGTCAGGGGAGGATAAACGCAAAACTCGGGTTTCACTCGGGACGGACGACTATTTCGGGGCGGATTAATAACTTTTTGTTGCCACTAAGTATATTCCAGTATACACTGCTCACTTGTCACAATCCAAACAACAGCCGAGGGATAAAATCAAGTTCCACCTTACACTTTTTCTTCTTCAACTCATTTCACTCAAAAATATGTCACAATCTGTTTTATGGTGTCTTTAATCACACATAGATACGAATGTGACAAGTTGAAATTACTGTATCGAGAATAAACAATTACATTATAACCTTTTACTGAGTCTTTTATCTGCTCCTTTGTCTTGGAAAGATGGCGTCACTGGTGCACCAGTGCAGGGCGAACCCATCAGACGCGTACGCTTCAAAATGGCTGGCAAGATTGAGACACATCAAGAGGATCAGGACCCGGGTGAGAGTGCTCTAATATATAATTGCATTGTATTGCATATATAATATATATGTATTGTGGGAATGCTTTCTCTTCATATATGTGATATGTGTGTGTTCTCCATCAATAGGCTCAGGAGGAAATTCAGTCCCGCCCCACTCATGGAATCTCTCTGACTCAGAGCCACGCCCCCATGCAGAATAAACCCGCCCACCAGCCCTCCGGTTCTGCTTCGAACCCAGACGTCGGCCAGAGGAAGAGGCTGGTGTCGACCGTCGATGATTTCACGGACTTTGTTTAGTGAGAGGCACATGATGTGTTTTTAAATGAGATAGAGAGACACTGCGTTCCCATCAGTCCAGGCGAATAAACCTTTCCTGAAGGCAGAGGGCAGGGTGGTTTGGTGTTAATAAGATTTCATCACCTTTACAACAACCCATCGTGCCACCAGGAAGTAAGAGATTCGTTCAGCTGGAACGCAGCCTCGCTCAACGCTGTGACTGTACGAATGACTGACTGTCTGCTGAATGGATGGATGTAATGGATGTAAAGACACGCACTGGCATTACCGTATGCCATTTTTAGCAGTACACCAAAATTGCACACGCACACGGTTAACACGCTTTCCTGCAGTATCTTCCCATCTTCATCCACACGTTTGTTTCTCTAGAGCAAACTCGTGCTCACACACTCAATCTCTCTTGTTTTCCTCTGAATATATGAAATGTTTATGATAATAACCGTCCACACAGCAGTGCCAACATAACCCGCATAAACTACACAGCGAGCCTTTACAAAGTCCACAGTACAGCTTAAAAGAAAACATGGAAGCACTTTACAATAACGTTCTATCGTTAATATATTAGATATTATGAACAATTCTTAAAGCGTTTAATATTAATTTGTAAATGCACTGTTCACTGTAAGTTCATGTGATTTCGTAATGCAGCATTGAATGTTACAAATGCTTTACTATTTAGAAATGAACACATACATTAAGTGCTGTAAAAGGATCATTCATGTTAACTAATGTATAGAACATTATTGTAAAGTGTTACCGAAGACATTTATCAATCCATTGTGCTTAAAGTTGACTGTGACTGAACTACATATTTTAATTGCTGTTTGCTTGTTTTCTGTTATTTTCTTTGTGTGTGATGGTTAATTCTAATCTGAGTTTCTAATAGAACAACAGATTCGCAGAACAACGCTAAAGCAGTGAACCACATCAGACGTGTGTGCATGTGTGCACTTCGCTACATAATAAAACTTTGAAATGTGCAAAAATGCTTCTGCTGTTCAGAGTCTACTTTCGCTCATGTTTGAAACCGTTGCTTTAGTCTGTATAGATACCAGTGTAGGAAATATTGATGATTTAATCATTTTTATTTATAGCACCTTTTTAGAACTCAAGGTTGCTTTACAATGAAGCAAAATGAACAAAAATTTAAAAAAGTAGTAAATACATTATCAAGCCTTACCCTGATTCACTATGGTAAGCCTATTGTAAGTGTTTATCCCCTGGGTCCAGTTCAAAAAGTTTAATCTGGATCAGAATAATCTGGATTTGGAAATCCCATGTTTTGCTATCCAGGATCAGGTAATCCATTTTACTTTGGATTGGATCCAAAATTGTATTGGATCACCCTGATCCAGATACACACTTTTTCAGATTACCAAATCTAGATTGCTACCCAGACAGCAACATAGTGTGGCCCAGATCCGGCCCACATCTGGTACATTCATAGAATGAACCTACATACAGAAAACGAGCGTACGCCTCTCTTTCAGATGTGAAATCTATAAATCGCAAATCATCTTGAACTTGCACGCAGCTGAATGGTTTCAGTTCTCTGTGTTTTAAACAACACTAAATTAATGTCATTTACATATAAAAGATCACCAGTCATCGTCCAAATCCTTGGCGAACTACAAGAATAGCTCAGATTTCCAAAAACCTGCAGTAATCTGACCAGGAAAATCTGCTCAGACCTTGACGTGGCTCTAAGCGCTTTTCCACGTCAAAGACCATTTTTAAAAATAAGAGCGTTGGCGTGGATTTAAGCGCACACACTCTAAGATCAAACCTTTACATACGCACGCTTTATAAACGAGGCCCCAGATGTGGGCCAGATCTGGGCTGACACTGTTGCTGTCAGGGTAGTGCTCTACGGAGGGACTTGGTGATGGAAGGAATATAAGATGGGGAAAAAAATGCGTTCTCAGAAAAGTTCAGCGTAGCGTTCACCCGAAAAACTTTGCGTTCGCTCGCATTCAGAACTTTTGACTGCTTCATCTCATGCATCTCAATCAGAATTTTGAACAACCCATTTTCAAGATTTGATCCAATCCAATCAGATTTCTTTTGGCCCCCAGTTTCACAGACAAGGCTTAAGCCTAGTCCCAGACTAAAATGCATGTTTGCAGTGTCATTGTTTTGCCTCAAGATTCACACCATTAATGTTTTTTTTTTTTCAAAGGCATGTTTATTAAAGCTACTTAAATGTCCTAATTAAACTAAGGCCTAATCCTGGTTTAATCTAAGCCCTGTCTGTGAAAACGGGCAGGATGGCATGGGAAATTGCATACGTACATGACATGGAGCCACTAAATCTCGAACCTCTGGGAATCACCCATTAAAAATAAAGACAGAACAGAGGAGAGTCTGCTGGCAAAAGGAGAATGTGACCGCTCGAAATAAAACAAAAATCAAGATCGGCTTGGCTTTTCAGAGATGGCAAGAACTTAGGGATTTGAAATGTAATTTTACAGTAAAAGCGACGCAGAGATGGTGTTTTTATTACTCAACACATGAGTAAGATAATTTATTGAACAGAAATTGCCATATGTAGCTCTCTAACAGAGTTTATTGTAAAGCATTATCTATTGTGAAAGTCATTTCATTATGGTTGTTGTAGAGCTGTGCTGTTATTTATTTTCAAGGAAGTACCGTGTCTATTAATGGGTAAAGCTACAGTAACATCTTCAGCTAGTCAGCTAGAAATCCTTTCTAACTGGTTATATCTCTACAGCCTAGTAGTGAATGTTTTATGAGCAGAAGGATAATCATATTCATCCGCACAGTCACGCAGAGCCAAAGCACAACCAAAACAACATTCTTCCGCAAAATGCATGCAGTTGTTTTTTAACCGCTAGAATACCAAAAGTTACATAATGTACCTTTAACTATTACCTTAAACCAGGGGTGTCCAATCCTACTCCTTGAGGACCACTGCTCCTCACCTGAAACAGCTAATCAAGGTCTTACTAGGCATACTAGAAACTTCCAGGCAGGTGTGTTGAGGCAAGTTGGTGCTAAACTCTGCGGGACAATGGCCATCCAGGAGTGAGTTTGGACACCCCTGCCCTAAGCAAATGCCCAGAGATCTCAAAGCACAATGTAATGTTTATATTGTGGCACAATGCACAAGTGAATAAAATGCCTTAAAAAGTAAATCAATATCTTGAATTGAAGCCCCACAGGAACCAGAGACTCTCAGCTGTCAGACTCTTTATTTGACTTTGTCAAGTGCAAAAGCATGTAAAGCGAAGTGCTACAAAGTTACAAGTACAACAGCACAATACAACACAAAATGGAAAACTTGCAATCAACACATTACCTTCAGCATTTAATACAAAAATTAAGACTTTACATTATTGCATGCAAGTTGGTTTTGGCACATATGGCTGGCTTGATATGCCAGACCTTTTTTTTTCTGACACACACATAAGTATGAAGTACAGTACAGTACAGTACTGTCCTGCAAAGAACTACTAAAAAGCCATTATATTTTTAAAATGACCACTTGTGCTGTGTGTAGTTCAATGTTTTTTTTTTAAAAAAAGCAATGCTTTCATACTTTGAAGTGTTTGTTTTTTTCCCTTTGGTCACTGCCAAGGAGAAATATGCAGCAAAGCGTTTGTGTGAAATGAGTGTACATACCGTCGTCCATTCTGTGTAATGGAAACAAAAAGAATTTCCTCTCAGTGCGGTTAAGGCAAATGAGATTAAAAAATGCAATCAAACTCTAATACAATATTTACATCAGGGCAAACCAATATGTACAGATAAACATGACCTTTCAAAACTTCATCCGGAATGGCCTGAATAAGGACGTTACTGTAGTGGATGTGACCTTTGATAGAATCAAAACTCCCTGTTGTGGATATGATTGAATGCTTAAGCATCACTTCATCATCCAATCACTGTCAACTACTCTAATTTCATTATATGAGACCATGAGAATACATGTATTGATTGAAGCCAATACAAACAAACAAACGAACAAAAAAATCCTGGTTTGAGTTTTTACAAAGAGGGTCCCTGAGCATCATCACGGTAAACAACATTATTTTAGTACTTCACAAGAGACATAAAATCAATTATAAAAACAAATACATGAAAATTAATGGTAATTAATATCCTGATGCAGCTTGTGTATAATACTCAAAGAGAATAGTTCTGGAAAGCTGTATGTGAAGAAACATTACATACTAGTTAAGTATGGCAAAGCACTAAAGCTTGACATTGAAATAAAGTGCTAAGTACAAAAGAAACTTAAGTTAATCTCTTGTTACTTGAGTAGCAAGCTTTGGCAAAATTATACGGAGAGTAATGCTGTTGTAACTATCTCTTATGTTCGTACCAAGCTTATTTATTATTTCTGCAAAACATTTTCCATAACACATTCAAACTAAATCACACTGATACCGTCACAATCATTCATTTTATAACATCAATACAAAGTGCTTTTTAAATTAGATTCAAAACATCATAGAAGGCAGCAACAAACACTTCCATATATCATAAGCTGATTTTTCATTCATTAAAAAACTACTTACAATAATAATGCTTCATGGAACATAATTTCTACCTGCTGGAACAACAAATACCCATACAGAGAATTCTGGGAGTTGTGCTTGAATGAGGGACGTACCTTTGTTTGAATGCTCTCTCAACATTTCCCTTCATCTATCCTTTCATGTCCTACTATTAACTTATCCCAAATTTTTTGTCTCCCTTTGAATTTACACTTTCTGGCACCCTTTCCCTTCTCTCGGTTTTCCTTCTATTTTAATCTTCTCTCACTCGCCCTCGGGTCCATTTCACTCTGAGAAACCTCTGAATGGAGCTGACATGCAATTATGTCGGAAGAAATATATGTGAAATCCTGAGGATTACTAGTTGTTTAGCACCCTGATGGCCTCTTCAGAAGTATGTTAGTGTGAGTGTGTAAGTGTAGGTAGGGAATCATACAAGTCTATATATCTTCTGATATGTGTTTGCGTCTATTTTCTTATATTAAGAAGCATGAATTATGCATAAGTACCTCAAAGCATAGCTCTATATTTATGGAATGGTATCAGATATGTACCTGCAAATCTAGGTGTCTTATGTCTGTTTGTGTGCGAGTTTGTCAGTGTGAGCCCTTTCTGAATAAGCTGTGCCTATTCTGCATTGATGGGCAATACATACACCCATGACATTAACATAGCTTCCTTCAACAACAACAACACAAAAAAAAGAACACTATTTATCAAAAATAACTAAAAACATTGCATGACAAGTACTAACAAGCTTTAGCCATCCTGCGTCAACAGGCATGCTGTTGTAGTCCTTCATTGTCTCTTTTTAAGAGTTCGTTTTGTTGCTGCGACAGCACAAGGTGTGCTCTTGTCGGTTTCAACCCCATTGACCACCAGGGTCAAGAGGTTGGACTTGAGGTCACTGCGAGAGGGGAAGGAAAAGGGCAACTTGCATCAAATGGAACTTCTTGTAGAAACCATGGCGTCCTGCACCTTGTTTCCATCTTGTGACTTCTAGAAAGATGTTACCAATCAAAAGACTTGGGTTGGAACTTAAGGCTATGGTCTATTTATTTGGTTTTGTTCGAGAAACTAGAATTGCATTTGCTTCTTGAGGGCCTGGTTACAAAACCTGCTGTCACCAGGTCCTCATTTCCTCCATAACCCTTGAGCTTCAACATTCCTTCAGTCCCTTAGCCTTATGGCTCGATTCCTAAAATCTGCCTTAACTTGCATACTGATTGTTGGAACCTTGGGATGTCAAGGTTTGGGGTGTCCTGAGATTGGTCTGTCTGTGTTGGGGTGCACCTTGTTTTTAAGAGGGGGAGGTTTGTGCTTGCGTTTGCGGGTGGGATTCGTAGTAGTGTGTGCAGGGTGCCGGAAGACACTGGAGGGAAGGTTCTCGCTGTTGCTGGGAGGAACCCACTCATGGGAGCGAGGGATCGGTACTGGGGTAGTTATGGCAGAAACGGGAGCAGTTGAGGGAGCTGACGTTGGAGTGGGAATGGGGGTAGGGGCAGGTTTGCTGGCACAGCCAACAACCTCATTGTCCCTTTGGAAGTTTGGGTCAACCTTGGAGGTTCCTTTTACTTTATGAGAAGCCTTGTCCTTTTTTTGGACTCTGGGTGGACTACTGTCCCCCTCTGGTGGACTTGCTTTGAGGGGACCTGAATCCACCTTGCGAGGGTCTTTCTCAGTCTTGCTGACATCTACCACCACGGTACTGAGAATTTCTTGAGTCTTTGGGAGACTATCGGTCCTGTGGGGACTGGAGTCTACTTTATTGAGGCTTGTGGGAAGGCCACTGGTGATTTGTGAGAACTTGTCTGATTTCCTTGACCTTCTGTCTTTCTTGTGAAGATTTCTCTCGGACACAGGTGCACCTATTTCAGTTCTCGAGGGACTTTTGCTACTCTCGGACACTTGTGTGTTCCTGTCTGCCCCCCTGTATCTATGTCTCTTCTGTCCTGCAGACTCCAGACTTCTGTGGCGTATCCCTCTGCCCTGTCCTCTACTCTTCCTAAGCAGCCTCTCTATGCAGTACTCTGTTCGATACAATTCCTCTGTGGCATGGGTGACCCGGTCCAGTTGAAGAAGCAAAGCATCGAAAGCTGGGAGGATTCTGCGGAGTGTTGCCTCCATCTCGGCTCTCTCTTTCCAGCCTTGGCCTCCAACTATCACCCCAAGGCCTAAGGTGAGGCCTAGTCCCAGACCTGGGGCTTCAGCCAGACTGCAAGGGCTGCTGGAAGTGGGCAGCCAGGAGGCCTCAGATCCTCCATCAACACTGTCGGGAGTTGGGGGAGCCTCTGGGGTGTCTAGAGGAGGAAGACACAAGGACTTGCAGTCACTTGTTGAAGAGGACCGTGAAGGCGGGAGCTCCATACCTTCAAATCGCACCTTGTGGCGGAACTATCAGGAAGAAAGGGATAAAGTTTCAAGATAAGTGGGTGGTGGTAATTTAAAAGGTAAAGGTCTGGGGTGAAGGTTCAATCTGGAAGACTGGTAACATACTAGAAATTCACTAATAAGCAATTTGTCGTTATCCAAAGCAACTTACTGTACACTTTTAGGGACAATACACTGGGAGAAACCTGGGGTAAGGTGCCCTTAAAAGCACAAAGCTAACAGCTCATGGCTCATTCCTTGGAGGGCTTGACCAACAACCATTTATTCACCCTGAGCTTTAGCCACTATGCCACACCCATAGTTACTGAGATCTTCAATACTGCTTTATCAAGACATTGTGGCTCAGGGGGATTCTCTCTGCTCTGCAAATTGCTTTGTCTTAAAAGCATCAACTAATGTACTACAAATCTACTAAAGGGATCAAGGGACTATGGGCTAAATGAGCTATTCAGGTTTAGATAAAACCAGCAAATAAAGTGATAAAGGTAGAATCATCCATTTGTAATCCTATAAACCTGCATAGCGTTCATAATCACATGACACAGATACTTGCAAGACCTATTTCCAGACATTCTACATTGGTAAATACATGCATCAAACAAAATTTCAGGGAATCTGTAGGTACACGCACCTCTTTAGCACGGCTGAGCCCCATCCACATTTTTAGGCGTCGCAGGAACAACTCCACCATCTCGTAGTCCTGCAGATCAACTGCTGGACGGTACAGTTCCGCTCTTGCCCGACGATAGTTCCTTAGCAATGCTGAGATCAAAAGCCACAGCAAAACGAGCCGGATTAGAGTAAAGCTAATGTGGAAGATGAAACAGGAAGCAGAACATGGGGAGGAGCCACTGTCCGGTCGCCATGATAACAGTCCACGCCCACTAGAGCCTAGTAACTTCAAGCAAGTAGAGCTAACGGTTCCGTAGCCCTCCAAGACAGAGTGGAAAAGCTAGAAAGGAAAAAAGAAAGTGCTTGTTTTAAGAGTTTGCTAAACTTTTGGCAAACACTCTTCTGGACTAAATCCAGAACAGAACTTAGATGTATTGATCAGAACAGACTGCTTTTAACAGATATAAGATGTTCAATAATGCTTCATATCTGACCCATTAAGTATCAAGGTGAGTGAGGGAGATGATTTAACAGCATCTTACGTCTGCTTCACCATTGTGCCAACATTTATTTTTGCACTTACTGTATGTAAACAGCTAAGAACTTCTTGGAATTTGGATTTAATAATTCAGGAAGGAGGAAAGGGTGGTGTGTTCAGATCCAAACACATTTGCAAGTGTATGCACAGGTACATACAACTCAACCCACAATTGTTGAGTGGTTGCCAGGGTGTTTCTTGGTCACTATTATGTGGATGATAAGGCATTCTAAAGTGATGGTTGCTTACTGGCCCAAAAGAGTCAAAAGAGCCTACCCCCAAATCTCTATGATATTCTAGTTTTTATGAATTTTCTCTCCTTTAAAGGCACAATGTGTAAGATTTTTGGATTAAAATATCCAAAAACCACTAGAACAATGTTATATATTTTGTTGACTTGTGTACTTACATTATCCCAATGTTTCCAAAAATGATTAAATCTAGAGAAATAAGCAATTTTAACCAAGACGTCGCCTATCAATGACATCATACTCGTATTACCCTCGATTTCCGGAGGAAACACCAAAGATGCTTTAATATATTATGTGTTCTATTAGACAGGTGAGCAACTGTTTGGATGGATACATTCATCAACAGAAAACTAATCATTGTTATATAGCTCAACACAGTAAGTCTTATTGTTTAAATCTCGTTCTCTTGATTTAGTACGCTGTTTTACCATGCCTAATAATTGATCTAGCTTACTGCAGTGTGCAACAAGTGTCTCATAGCAGCCGCCGAGTGAATGCACGGAGTAGCATTATAACAACTTTCAAACCACAAATGTATCTAATATGATAAAAAAGCGTGCGTTACCCCACGTACACATGACCGGAAGAAGCGGAAGCATCGTCTACGGCATAATAAAAGCTCCACTGCTCTTGAGCCATGTGTCGTGCTTGTCTCTCATTAGCAATCGCTCCAACGGTTTTTAGCCACACCCTGCCTCATACTACAATAATGTTAATAAATGTTTAATACATTAGCTCATCCATGAATATAATTTCTGCCCCAAGTCCCAACGGATTCTTTTCCACCCGCTGTAGACGTGAAGACAACACCTCCCATGATTCCACGAAATCAAGCCGCCATCAAGCTATGCCTTTGTTTTGACCTCTAGCTGCGAAAAACTACATATTGTGCCTTTAAAGTCTATGGGATTTTGCACCTGCTTAAAAAAGTAAATGCACACCTCTCCTCAACAAGCCGCATGATCTATACACAAGTAGTGTGGAAAAAGTTATGCCCTGATGTTTAATACATAAGGTTTATGTGTTTGTTCAAATCTCTAGCCCTCTGTATGAGTAATAGCAATAGTGACGCTTGTCTAAACAACAAATAATAATACCCAGCCTATGCAGCTGGTTTTACAGAAGGTCACTTCAGCATATCTTCAGCATTAGTTTTACCTCCCTCAGTAGGAGATTTGTAATGTGTAATTCAGGCAGCATCAAGGTCCTTACAACACTCAGTTATGTACACAGTTAAAAGACATGAACCTTCAGTTCAGACAAATCATAAAGTGACATCAAGGAGACGTGCTGCTTTTATGAACTCATGTCCTCATGAATCTAATACATCTCTTTAATTATACTTGTTTCCTCTGCATTAGTAGGAAGTTTGTTTATGCACACAGATGGAACCATGTGTGCATGTACAGGCGTTGGTCAATGAAACTGAAATACTGGCCAATATACGTAGTGTTGGAGGTTTCACGCCTATATATATATGCTATAAAAAAAATCCTATAAAACGTTTTCCTCCACCAGCATCACATAATGACTTGGTCACTGTTCTGGAAGAGGAATGGCTCAGAATCTCTCTGGCCACTGTGCAGGACTTGTATCTGTCATTCCCAAGATGAATTGATGCTGTATTGGCCACAAAAGGAGGCTCTACACCATACTAATAAATTATTGCGGTCTAAAACCAGGTGTTTCAGTTTCATTGTCCAACCCCTGCAGTTTAAATCACATTGCAGATGGTGTGCGTGTCCTAACCAGGTGTCCAGTGTGCGAGTATGCCAACAGGAACACAAGTAGAGTGACAGCAACCGTCAGAAGCTCCCAGAAAGATCTCCTCAGCGTCCTCCCGAAAACCCCCCATTCTCTCATGAAGCGCAGCTGGTGTGATGCCTAAACAGAGAGAAATGAGGTGGGTGAAAAATGATCCCTCGCAGGATTGTATTTTCATACCATTAATTATTGCAGAATTAAATATTTACTGTCGTCTGGCCTGACGTCTGCCGGAGAAGAGCACGAGGATGGAATTTATAACTTTGCAGATGACTGTCTGCATAAAGTACCATTCATTTAGTCCCAAACTAACTTACAGCACACATATTATCAAGACATTTCTACTGGAATAACCTGAAGTTAAGTGCCTTGCTCAAGGGCACAATGGTTCATTCTTCTAGTTATCAAGTCTGAACTTTACAGTTACACTATGTAACTTTGTTTTGGTCAGCGAATGTACATAAATTTGGCAAACAGAAACTCAAACATGCTAGCTCAGCACACAAGAAGAATGAGGTTCGTTCTCACTTCACGCCAGCACATTTGATCTTCCGCAAGAACCAGTGAGGTTTGTTCTCGTGAGTATGGTTTTGTGGAGAACTGATGAGGTTCTCAAGCAAGTACGGTTTAGCTTCCCTTTACCATATTTGAGTGCTCTATGTATGTTCATTGAATGTTTATATGTGAATAAAATTATTAGAATCTATTCATCACTTAAAGCGATAGTGTCTCTTCAGAAAACTGCTTGAAAACTGGCATGGATTTATTTTACAATCTTATTATGAATGCTTTTAAGTTTGAATTTTGGATGAATGGACTTTCAATGGACAGAAATCTCTCAGATTTCATTAAAAATATCTTCATTTGTGTTTCAAAGGTAAACAGAAGTCTTATGGGTTTGGAACAACAAGACGGTGAGTAAATGATGACAGAATTTTCATAATAAGTCATGGGTTTGATTTCCATTTGCTCACCTTGAGCACCAGCAGGAAGAGCAGTGCCGCGCTGAGTTGGGTCAAAACCTGGTTCTGTTGGGCCAGAGGAAAGAAGTCTATGAATTTGTCCCGTTGTTGTAGAAATGACCCCCAATGGCGGGCGGACAGGACGGAGCGACTCAGGTGTAGAGAGGCGACACAAATCGCCAACAGCAGACTGCAAACACTTGCTAGATTCCACAAGCGCAGAAAGTAGCCAAGCCCCTGTTTCCAGACAACCATGCCCTCACGTACAGCGAAATAGATCACGAAGACCAGCAGGAGGAGCTGTGAAAGAGAGAGAGAACTTAATGAACCCCTCCCTTTGTTCAGATGGCAAAATTGAATTGATATAAATAATGGGATCGGGTTTTCAAAACCAGCTGAGCGTTTTGTGATTGGCTGACAGTTACCGTGAGGAACAGGGGCAGGTCCATGCCGTGACTGAGCATGTGCAGGCTGCAGGTTTTGAGGTCCAGACTCAACTGAGCACGCTCAGATACAGGGAACTCCAACAGGAACGAGAAGACGGCCAACAGATCGGTGTTGATGTTATAGAGGGGAAACTCCACGAACAGAGCCCTCGTCCTGAACACAAACACACAAAACCTCAGAGGACGGGCTGTATGATTCATTGTTTTTCATTATTTTAATGGAAAATTAAATACTGTAGCATTTGTGCCATGCATTTGCGAAATTAATAAATAAAATAATCAATCATTACATATATATAATACTAGAGATGGAAATACTGTATACAATATATTATTATATAATATTATAATTTTAAAATGTATAATATAGAAATGTAAAAATCAACAATTTGATAATAAAAAAAATATTTAATTGATTAATAAAAACAAAATTTATTTATTTATTTATTTTTTTTTTTTTAACAAATAATTACATTATTTTGTCAAAAAAATCACTAAATAAAACAATCAATTATGATGTCTAAACATAAAATTACAATAATATAATATATTTTTAAATATATAAATAATACATAATTAATAATACAAAATAAAAGAAGTCAATTTGGTCATCAAAAAAATTATTTGACCGATTAATAAACAAATAATTGAATTGAAAATATTGAATGTTAACAGACTGGTAATTAGAAATTATGAAAAAAGTTATTTTCAACATGATTGACAATTGCTAATGAATTTTTTTTTGCTCAGTTTTGAGAAGCAAATTGTTGTATACATATTTATAAAGCTTATGATTGATTAAACTGATTTTAAGTCCCTCTAAAATGACTTCCTCTTTCTTCTTCTGGCTTTTGTTGTGTATATCCTCGCTAACTGATTAAGATGTATTGGTTGTTTATCTCTCTCTTTCTCTGTGTGTGTGCGTTTACTCACAGCGGGTCAAGCCACTGGTGTGTGTTGAGTTGTTTGACCAGAGCTCTGGAGTCCTGCATCTTCCTGCTGAGATCCTGCACGAATCCAGCACTGCTGTAGACAGACACCTGCCCCCAGTGCCACACACTACACACACACACAGATCAAATACTCATGAGAATCTCAGTGACATGTGGATGAGGCTCCCGAGCAGAGATGAAAACAAAGACAGCCTCTGAACCAGAAGACCTGATCCAGGATCAGCCTGGGTCATGAAACATTCCTCTAGAGTTCAGCATAGACACTGATCCAGGAGCTTGAAAGGCTTCAGCTGATTTGACCCTTGTATTTCAGTACATAATGTACCAAACCAAAAAACATTTTTGGATGACAACAGTTTTACAAGTGGTGTCATGTAAGAATGACCAGAGCTCCTTTAAAAATGTAGAAAATGCATTGCCTTGCCTTGCCAACTGAAATGAACCCTTTTTCCAGCTGAATGTCCTTCCCAAGTATTTTGTAAGTATGGAGGCCACATTCGAAGCTGTTATTTATTTATATCTCTTTATAAAATTTATACACACATATATTTTTATATAATTTATATATCTCATAAAACTTTTATAAAGAAATATATATATATATATATATATATATATATATATATATATATATATATATATATATATATAAATAGTCTTAAATGAGTCTATTTTCTGTGCTAGTTTGCAGGGGAGCTTTAACTCACAATTGAGTTGAAGCTCCGTTTCTCTCACTTTTGCTGGTTTCTCCAATGCATTCTGGGATTTCCAGTTTGGCCAAAATGAAAACAAACAACAAACCTATCATGTGACTCTTACCCGCTGCTCTGAACTGTACTGACACTCCAGTTCTGGACCAATCCTGAGGCTGACTCCGCCCACCCGGCTGGGACACACCCAAACCACAGGGATGCTGGGAAATAGCCACTGATGGGGCATTCTGGAAGACAACGAGAAAGAAAGGTCACGAGGTGACAGTAGTTTGTTTCCTAAGAATGTTTATGTAATGAAACTTTAAATGAACTTAAAGTTTGTACATGTATTCTTATCTGTGCATATGAAGCTGTTACCCATCCGCCGTGTGTGTGTGTGTATGTGTGTGTGTGTGTGTTTGTGTCTGAAAAAATCAATTTCAGTCTGAATGAAGTGATCTGTGTCTCAGTCTGAAATCACTGCAGGAATGCTCTTTGTCACTCTTATTGTTCTGTGGAAACTGAAAGAACATTTCATCCGTCTGCGAGTGCTGACCTCTCGACACACACGTTCTTTATGCAGTCTTATGCAAATCCTGGAGCAAAGGTCCAGCAAAGATAATAAAAGCATAAAATGAACCATTTTACACATATAATGCTTTCATGAAAGCCGAATATTCTGCTTACAAATACAGCATTTGCTCAGAAGCTACTGCATTAGTTTGTTATTAAGAATGTTTTTCACAATAATAATGAGTGCTGGAAGTTAATGTACAGTGTTACATTTATATTTTATATTATTTATAAATATTTCTAAATAATATATATATATATATATATATATATATATATGGATAAATGTTAAAAAAAAAAAAAAGAAGATATTTATATTTTTTTAAATTTATGTGTGTTGTTACGTGTGTGTTATGTGCTGGTTGTGCACCTGGTTGAGCTCTCAGCTGTCGGAGGCGGGGTTGACCTATCAGCAGGCTGCCCGTCTTCTCCATCAGGACCGGCCCATCCAGTAACCGTGGTAACAGGGAGTCTGAGAGCCACGCCCACACATCCTCACGACTGCAGACAGAAGATCCGAAAAGTTACAGACACGTGTGTGTGTGTGTGTGTGTGTGTGTGTGTGGTCTATGATGCTCAGAGAGACTCATGGTGTGAAACAGCATCCACCTGTCGAAGAAACTACGTCAACAAACTGTCAGCTCACCTCCTTCTGTCTGATCTGATACATCAACACATGATCACACGAGTCTGACCTGACTGAGAGAAACAACATGGAAGACAGAAACGGACCCGTAAAAGGGCGTTGTTGAGCAGGATTCATCGAGCGCGCTATCCTAAAGAAAAAATATGATTTTCTTTCATCCAAACATTGTATGCTTCTGAAACAACTTTGCTTGTGTGGGGAAAATTAACATTAAATATTATTTTAATAGTAATATTATTAAGACTAATATTAATATTTATAAATGTTATTAAATTATTATATTTATGAATATTAACATTAATACATATTAATATAAATTTATATCAATAAAAATGTAAATATTAATTAAAATCAATAAAATGAAAATACTGATTAATATCAAATTATATTAAAATATATTCAAAAAGGTTAAACTAGATTTACACACTTAACAATTCTATACATTTTTTTTAATTAAAAGTTTAAAATGATCAATATTAATCTATTAATTATACATAAATCAAAATCAAACTATAAATTACACAATAATTAATAAATGCATTATTAATTTAATAATACTAATATAAAAAATGGTTACATGTTATTTATTAATATCAATTTTGAAATTAATATTAATTAGTAAATTACACTAACATTTATTAGAAAAGAAAGTTTGTCAAGCCAAAGTCTTGAATAAAAGAAAGTTTAAACTTGATTTAAAAACCCTTTAAAAGTTTACAGTCAGACAGACAGACTCGTGTGTTTATGTCAGACTGGTTAGACAAAATAAAACTTACCAAGTCTGTATTGTCAAAAGTTGTGTAATGCTAAATGAGCTGTGTGTGTGTGTGTGTGTGTGTGTGTGTGTGTGTGTGTGTGTGTGTGTGTGTGTGTGTGTGTGTGTGTGTGTTCAGTACCTGCTGATGTTGTTGAAGTGTTCTGTGAGGAAATGATCCTGCAGTTGAGTGTGCAGTCGCAGGCGATGGGCGTCTTTGGCCGAGTCAGAGTAGTTGAGCAGTAAAACCACCAGCAGGAACAGCATGTAGAGCAGGAAGCCCTGTCAATTCACAGCAAAAGAGCTCCATTATTCAAACACCCACTGCTTCACATTCACGAGCACTTCTGCCGTACAAACACACATCAATCATGTCAATCTGGATAGAAACACACGTCAATTACAGCTAAGAGAGCCTAATGAGGAGAAGAACAGCCAATCAGAGCGCAGATCCGCGGAAATTAGTATGAATGGCGGCTGTCAGCAATCACAAAGAT
Source organism: Ctenopharyngodon idella (assembly GCF_019924925.1). Taxonomy (NCBI): domain Eukaryota; kingdom Metazoa; phylum Chordata; class Actinopteri; order Cypriniformes; family Xenocyprididae; genus Ctenopharyngodon; species Ctenopharyngodon idella. The sequence continues at coordinate 42,109,319 of NC_067220.1, forward strand.
GGGCGAATGGGGAAGCTTTTTTGAAACAGATTTCCTAACAAAGAACTTAGAGTTATGAAACCATAGAGTTCTGACCAATCAATCAACTCGGAAATGAACCCTTTAATTCAGTGTTCACTGAAGTGAATCAGACTTTTCCAACACTGTGAGTGTCGTACCTTCAGCATGGTGTGTAGCAGGCGGACTTTGCGCGCTTCCTCTCTGGCCTGTGAGAGGGCGAAACCCTGCGGCGGGCGCACTCGAGGGACTCGCTGAATGACCCGCTCCACACGCGGACAGTCCACCAACACGTCCTGCTCTTCGGCTCTCAGACGCCCCACGACCAGAGAGAAATACACACCCTCTAACAACACCTGAACACACACACACACACACACACACACACACAGGATTTAAAACAGGAATATGTGGGCATTTTCATTCCTGGTCTAAAACAAAGACCAATTCCTAGGACAAATTTCAAGTAAGTTTCAACAAGTATCAAACTTAATTATACATTATAATTAATAATTATTAATTCTAATGTATAATTAAGTTTGATAATAATTAATTATAATTCAAATATTAACTTGTTAAATGTTAATATTTAAAAATATTAACTTTAAAAAATAATATTAATAAGAAACCTATATTAATAATCATTAAAAAATACAAACTTTGACAAGTATTTTTTTAAAAAGAAATAAAATATAAGTATCATTATTTTAGTTCATTTGTCATCAACGTGAGTAAAAGCTAATATTTATGAATATTTACATTGAAGAATGTTAATATCAAAATAATTAAGCATTCATATTTATTAATATCCACACTGATATGAATATTATTAATATTCATAAGTAATATTGCCAATAATATAAATACAAATAATCAAACTTACTTATACATTATAATTGATAACTATAATTAATAAATATACATTATACATTTAAATAATAATCAAAATGTGTTAATATATATTGACTTTGAAATTATATTAATATTAATTTTTAAAAAGGACAGTTTGTCAAGATGAACTTTGACAGAATGTTCAATGTTGACAAACTGAACCAGCTTCAACAAAGATGAGCACTAATTAATCAAATTGTTTGACATCATATATCGGTTCGATTTTTATTCTTCCGGCTAACAAAAACGGATATAAACCAGCCTGCGCTGATGTCTAAACAGCTTTCACACCAACCAACTCAATGTCAAATGAATTACAGCAAAAACTTGAAAGAGTGTGAAAACGCAGTTTACATGTATAGGTTAACGTTGAGGTGTGTAAACTGCTGTCATGTGTGTATGTACCTTCAGAGGTTCGAGAATGAGGAATGATGACAGGAAACTGACAATGCAGGAGATGAGCCACATCAGAGCCACGCCCTCGCTGAAGCCCCGCCCCAACCACATTGATAGGCTGATGGACAGGATAAGCCCCACCCAGCTGGCCCACAGTGCAGCCAATCCACATAAAGGAGGAAGCGGTCTGGGCTTACACACATCCGTCACCACTGAGAGAGAGAGAGAGAGAGACACACACACACATCGTGCAGGAGTTCAGCTGTGTTTGTGTCTCTTTCTGAGGTAAAAGTGGATTTAGGGGTGTGTGTGTGTGTGTGTGTGTGTGTGTGTGTGTCTGTGTACCTGTGCGTGAAGTAAAGGCAGTTTTGGGCGGGTCTCGTCTAAAAGCCGCACATGGAACAGGTTCATTCATCTTTTGCAGTAGAATCACTTCTGTCTTATCACCAAATATACTGGAGCTAAACACACAAACAACTTTTATTCAGCAAGGATTTATTCAAATTTATCAAAAGTGACAGTAAAGAGATTTATGTCACAAAAGATTCCTATTTCTATTGCTGTTCTTTTGAACTTTCTATTCATCAAAGAATCCTATAAAAAAAATTAATAAATTAGAATAAATAAATAAATTAATTAATTAATTATATTTTAAAATATATTCTAATGCTGGGCAAACGAATAATGCACTGAATCTATTCAGTATACTAAAATATTTTATTTTTACATTATTTTTAATACTTTATTTTATTTATATATTTATATATTTTTTTACTATTTTATTTTAGGGACTTTACTACTTCTGTGTGTTGTAATCTGGAATTTCCCTGTTGATGTTTTTTTTTTTTTAAGGTATTTTCTATGCTATTCAAGACTTTTTTGCAGCCTTACATCTTCCACATAATGAATTTAAGGCATCTGAATCTTTTTAAGGATCCACAGACACTGAAATGCAGATGAGAAACTGAGGTGTGACTTACAGTTCGCCCATGTCACTGTCCGTCTGAGACAGCAGCTGTCCATCGGCCAAAATGCGCTTGATTAGATCCTCATCTGTCAATCAAAGCCACTATCCAATCAACAACCACCTCTTTTCTTCTGACACATGCATTAAGTATGTACTTACGTACCAAGTATACAAGTAATATGCGTAAGTATACTATGGCATAAAAGAGAGAACAGGCCAGCACGTCACCTGAAGAAGAGAAGTATTTGTTCCTGTGGCTGTTGTCACAGACGGTGTCCTCCTCGTCAGGGCTGAAGGTGATGTCCACTCCCAGATGTCTGCTGCCCTGACCTCTCTTGAGCCGAGGGGGAAACACCGGCCCCATCTCCACAGACGGATCAGTCAACACATCCGGCCAATCACAGTCAGGAATGCTCCACCCCTGAAGACTGCAGCGGAAGAACAGGTGATTCATTCATACTCACTCGTTCACACATTCATTGACTCTTTGATTCACTTACACTCATTGATTCATTCACTCACTGAATGAGTTTTTATTTGCTTATGATTTTATTCTCATTTATTAAATTCATTTTTTATCCACTGTTTATCAGTTTTTTCCCACCACCTATGCTATATTCAACATTGTTAAAAAATAAAAATAATTTATAATTAAAAATAAAGAAAACAGACCCACAACTTAAACATTATTGAGCATCAGTTGTTTATTCACCTCAGTGTTATTTTAGTATTATTTATATACTATTGTATTATTTATATATATTTTTATTATATATTTTAACTATTTACTTTTATATTTTCAGTTTTCATTTCATGTGATTCTATAATTTTTATTATTTTTTAAATATTTTTATTTAGCTTAAATTTATTTTTATTTTTTTATTATAGTTATTAATATTTTGAATTTTTTTAAATATTTTCCACTTTCGTTTTAATTTATAGTTTTACTAATTTTGTTGTGTTTTTGTCATTTTGTCCATTTTTTTTTTTTTATAAATATGTCTATATATTTTTTTATTCATTTTATTTCAGTTTTAGTTTTAGTTATTTAAGTACATTAAGTTAAACTAAATAAAAATGAGAAATGTTGCCTTGACAACTAGGTGAAATAAAATAAGTTGAAGTTTCTTGATATATTATTTTATTTCAACATTTACTTTATTTCAAGCAACAAAAAAGTTATAGCTTTAGTTTTAGTTTCAGGTAACTATAATAACCTTAAAGGATACTTTGCATTCTGCAGGTCTCTCTTTAATGAGAGAGTTTTAGTGTGTCTGTAACCATGGTGACCTGATGCGAACTCACGCTTACCTCTTAGTGGAAGGAGTGGGCAGGTCAATGTTGGTCTCTTCTGAGTATGTCTGCAGAGAGAGAGAGAGAGAGAGAGAGAGAGAGAGAGAGAGAGAGAGAGAGAGTTATTCTTCTGCAGGAACACAAGAGGCTCAGGATGTGAGTTTGCTGCTGTATATATATATATATATATATATATATATGTATATATATATATATATATATATATATATATATATATATATGTATATCAGCCCATACCGATGTACTTCACGACTGGAATTTAAATGGAGCTTCTCGTCTCAGTTTTGTAACTCAAACTTCATCATGTTTTTCATTCTAACAGAAACCAGCCTGAAAATGTGACATTCGGCGACGTCTGTGACAAACTGAACTGCAGCACATTTAAACTTTATGACTATGAAGACGACAAAAAGCACCTTTCTAGATGCAGACATTCATTTTCTAACTGTTTCATTTAGTTTTCCCTCCCAGAGCACCAGAGAGAACTGAAATAAATCAGCTATGACTTTGAGAATCATAATGAGAAGGTGTTTGTGATGGTTTCTCTGTGTTTCCGTGTGAGACTGAATTCGCATTTCAATTTGCACCTCATGAAAGGTACGAGAAAAACACATCTGGGTCTCTGTCAGAATAAATAAAAATACATATATTGTATTTTCCCTTTGAAAAAATATAGACCTGCATCAAAGTGTCTCTAGCAGAAAGGCTGTTCTGATCGCAGTGTTCAGTTCAGCTCTTCAACACTGTTACTGCAGTGAATCTCACAGAGCCGTCAACAACAAAACCATCAGATGTTATTTTAAACATTTTAATCACTACAACGAGAGTCTAATGAGATTCATCTGTATTTTAACCTTCACTGATCCATGACAACACTGATGTGACGACACTGAAGAAATGACACTTTGCTACAATGTAAAGTAGTGAGTGTACAGCTTGGCTTGTACAACAGTGTAAATTTGCTGTCCCCTCAAAATAACTCAACACACAGCCATTAATGTCTAAACCGCTGGCCACAAAAGTGAATTGAGTGAGAAGTTGAGTGCACATGCTCAGCGTCATATCCAGAGGTTGTGTTTGGGAAATAGACGTATGAGTGCTGCCAGCATTGCTGCAGAGGTTGAAGGGGTGGGGGGTCAGCCTTTCAGTGCTCAGACCATACGCCGCACACTGCATCAAATTGGTCTGCATGGCTGTTGTCCCAGAAGGAAGCCTCTTCTAAAGATGATGCACAAGAAAGCCCGCAAACAGTTTGCTGAAGACAAGCAGACTAAGGACATGGATTACTGGAACCATGTTCTGTGGTCTGATGAGACTAAGATAAACTTATTTGGTTCAGATGGTGTCAAGCGTGTGTGGCGGCAACCAGGTGAGGAGTACAAAGACAAGTGTGTCTTGCCTACAGTCAAGCATGGTGGTGGGAGTGTCATGGTCTGGGGCTGCATGAGTGCTGCCGGCACTGGGGAGCTACAGTTCATTGAGGAAACCATGAATGAGCAGAGCATGATCCCCTCCCTTCAGAGACTGGGCTGCAGGGCAGTATTCCAACATGATAACGACCCCAAACACACCTCCAAGACAACCACTGCCTTGCTAAAGAAGCTGAGGGTAAAGGTGATGACTGGCCAAGCATGTCTCCGGACCTAAACCCTATTGAGCATCTGTGGGGCATCCTCAAATGGAAGGTGGAGGAGCGCAAGGTCTCTAACAACCACCAGCTCCGTGATGTCGTCATGGAGGAGTGGAAGAGGACTCCTGTGGCAACCTGTGAAGTTCTGGTGAACTCCATGCCCAAGAGGGTTAAGGCAGTGCTGGAAAATAATGGTGCCACACAAAATATTGACACTTTGGGCCCAATTTGGACATTTTCATGTAGGGGTGTACTCACTTCTGTGTGTTGAGTTATTTTGAGGGGACAGCAAATTTACACTGTTATACAAGCTGTACACTCACTACTTTACATTGTAGCAAAGTGTCATTTCTTCGGTGTTGTCACATGAAAAGATATAATAAAATATTTACAAAAATGTGAGGGGTGTACTCACTTCTGTGAGATACTGTATATACCATATATTATCAATATTTATAATAAAATATTCACATTTATATGTTATATTTATAATAGAATATTAAAAAAGAAAATATTATATATATACACACTTATATATTTACCTTATAATATGCCGCTGTAACGTGAATTTCCTGCTTGAGGGTTAAATAAAGTTTATTGAATCTAATCTAATCTAATGTGTGTGTGTCTGTGTATATATAAATAAATGTAAATGTACGTACACACACATTTACACTTACATTTAATTCATTTAGCAAAAGACAACAATAACTTTTAAATAAATAAATACGTTAAAAAATAAATAAAAATATGTTTTTTTTTAAATAAAATAAAATTGAGTCATTAATGAACAAATATAAAAAAATATTTTGATAAAAATAAACAAATAAATAAATGAAATAAATATAAAAATACATATTATAAATAATAATTATAATAATAATAATAATAAGTACTATAAAATAAATTTATTTATTTAAAAATATCAATAAATGTCCAAATATAAAAACACTTCATATAAAATTAATAGTGCTGTCAAATCGATTAATCACATCTAACATAAAAGTTTATATATATATATATATATATATTAGTACTGTCAAATGATTAATCGCAATGAATCGCATATATATATAATTTGTATTATATATAAATATTATTATTTTATTTAAAAATATAATATTTTTTTTAAATATATACATCCATGTGTGTGTATTTATATACAAAATAAATATCCACAGCACACACACATATATTATGTAAACACAAACTTATTTTTGGATGCGATTAATCACAATTAATCGTTTGACAGTCCTAATATATATATATATATATATATATATATATATTTATATTTTCACACACAAACTTTTGTTAGATGTAATTAATTGCAATTAATCAATGTGCCAGCACAGAAAAATTTATTAATTAATAAACATACTTCATATTAAATAAATAAAAAAATACTTTTTATAAAAATAAACAAACTAATAATAAAATGAATGTATTAACAAATACACAAATACTTATAAAACAAACAAACAAATAAATAAACAGTTACAATAACAGTAAGTGTCTTGGTTTCTGTTTGTGAACCAGTGGAAATCACAGTTATGAACATCGAATTCCAACGTACCTCTCCAGGAATCCCATTCAACATCAGAAAAGAGCTTCCTGTCAGTGAGTTATCCAGGAAGTCATCGATCTCGAGAGACTCCTGGTCCACCTGAGGAGGGAGCTGCTCCACAGAGACCTTAATAAAGAAGAAGCTTTTTAATGTACCACACTGACGCGGTGAGGTCTTCAGAGAAGATTGAGTGTGCGTGTCTCACCTTACTGCGGCTGAGTCTGAACAGACAGAAGACGAGCAGGTAGACAGGATAGACCAGCAGACAGCTCACAAGCCCCGCCCACACAGTCTCCACATTCACCGAGACCAGATGAGACACCGGCGTGGAGCTATAACACACATTCACACAATTCATCATAACAAGAGTTTGGAGGAATTATGATTTTTAAATGTTTTTGAAAGAAGTCTCTTGGTGAGCAGAAGTGACAGTTCTTTCACCTGTTGCTGTAGGTGACGGTGCCGTACCACACAGCGTTAGCCAGCATGCAGAGGTGCATGAGCAGAGAGCAGCAGGTCAGCCGCTGCAGCCGCGTGAAGGGGCTCCGCGGAGGTCGTTCCCATAGCGACAGCCACAGGTGGCTCTCACACACCGCCCTCTGCAGCTCCCAGGACAGCAGCCGGGGCCAGCAGCGAAGCTCCACCTCCTCTGCACACAGGAAATGAGGAGGTCAGACAACAGGAAGTTGTGCAAATGCCATGTGTTGTTGTGGTTTTCAATAGGGTACAGCACAGGTTATCAGCTGACACTAGTGTGTGGGTCATTTCTCCATCATTCGTGTGTTAATGGAACATGATGCATAAGTAAACATTTGCTGTACTGAGTAGGCAGTTAACAGTAATACTAACTAGTTATCTAACTACCTAACTAACTACCCTCTCTCACTGAGCAGTGTTGGGAGTAACACAGTTCAAATTAAAGTACAAAATAACTAGATTATATTTTATGATTAAAGAGTAGTATTTTTTCAAGTAATATTTTTAAATTTACACAATAATATCCAAGTTTGTTTTTCAAATATATATAAAAAAATCTTTCTTTTTTTTAACCAATAATTACAAATACAAAGCTCTAATTTTTCTTTTTTTTTTTACCCTAAAACCCATGTGATCATTATTTAATATTAACATTTTATTATAAAAATATTTAATATGAAATATCATATTTTTTATATTTACATGATATTATTTTCTATATTACAGATGTATATTAATATATAACATCTAATTTATTTATTTTTTAAATTAAATTTCATATATATATATATATATATATATATATAATAAAATTTAATTAAAAAATATAAATAAATAAATATATATATATATATATATACACAGTATATACAGTGTGTGTGTATATATATGAAATGTAATTTAATATAAATAAAAATATAAAAAAATATATAAATAAATTATGTTATATATTAATATACATCTATAATATAGAAAATAATATCATTTAAAAAAAATAGTATGATATTAAATTTTTTTTTTTTTTTTAGAATAAAATGTTAATATTAAATAATGATCACATATGGGTTTTAGGGTAAAAAAAAAAGAATAAATTAACCGATTTGACAGCACTAATATATATATATATCTTGATTAATCAATCTAAATTATTATCCAAAATTAATTTAGACAAAAACAAGTTGTATCCTGCATTTTATCCCGTGTGTTATAAAGCTTTAGGCATACTTTCTATTAAAACTAATAATGCAATATAATAGTTCTTATCAGGAGTAATGCATTACTTTTAACAGTAATGATTGCAAACATTACGAGCAAACAGTGGAATTTACAGGATTTAATTTCCGTTTCTTAAAAACATAAGTTATTCTGGCTCTGAATATTCATGGTCTTATGCATCCAGCACCAACCAATCACAATCTGTGTTTTATCTGGGGAGGCGGGACTTTACCTGAGGCTTCCACCTCTATCTCTACCCTGCCATCCGTTTTCTCATTGTCGACCGAGAGCCATTCTTCAACCAGGAAGAAATAACTGCTGCCCGTCTGCAAGTCTTTCACTAGGACATACTGGAGCAGCCATGCAGGAGACAGACCTGAGAGAGACAGAGAGAGAGACGGGTTTCTTCTCACAGTTCTGCCCCGCTCAACACTGTTTATGCCAGATCTGTGGGTCTGTTTAGGTACCTTTGTTGTCATGCCACACGCGGATCTTGAGCACGCTGCCCAGGCTCGAGTCTGTGGCGATGTGGAAGATGTCCAGGCTGTTTCGAGCGAACGCTCCCACGCTGTCCAGGTGTCTGTGTCCGCTGCGGCTGTCGCTGCCGTGGAGGCTGATGCCAACGTGAGCCGTGGTACCTGGAGCGGGTATAAAGACACTGCTGATGCTGATGTGATCAAAGACTGACATCTCAGACTCCAGCCATCTCAATCCAGACATCTGGCAGCGTTTCAGTCAGGGAATACAATGATGGGAATATTCTTTGCTCTAATGCATAAAACTGATCACTTCATTCATCGACACTGACAGTCTGTTGGCAACGAATCTGTTGTAAACAAACCAGCCTCAGACATTTCCAGGGTTATTAGTTAACTAAAACCATAAAAACCATGGCTGTTACTTAAAATCATTTAAACATTAAATTAAATAAAAAAAGTATTTAATCTAGTTGCCACATTTCTCATTTTAGTTTAGTATAACTTAATTCTGACTGTTACTCAGTGAAATTTCGTGGGCAAAATCCAGCTGTTTCAATAGGAATCTATGAAACTGAGTTTCACTTGAAGGCAAAAAATTCCCAATGCAGATTTTGCTCATGTTCAAGTCGGTCACATGAATTTGTCGTGTTCACCAACAGACAGCTACTTGGTTTCAGAGCAACTTATGCATGAGCTGTGCTTCACACACAGACAACAGATCTTTATGCCTGTGAAATCTCACACCTTAACAGATATAGTACCTTGATACAATGAGGCAGAACTAGTCAGTGGTTGATCGATTTTCATATTCTGTCTCAGTGGACGACCAGACTTTCTATGCGCAACTAACGTACTGATCATGTGCGAAACGCTCCTAATCTCACCTGCTCCGTAGGCCCAGCCGGTCTTGACCTGGATCTCGTACTTGTACAGACCGTCCTTCCCGCACAGCGGGACCACAGAGGCCCGTCTCAGGTCCATCTGATCCAGTTTCCGCAGTATAGCGCCGGCCACGGCGTAACACAGCAGTCCGATCACACACACCAACACCACCACCAGACTACGAGTCACTGTACGCTCCTGACACGGACGAGATACACGACACTGCATTATCATTACTGACCCTTCAACCAGCGGTTCTCAGAACATAACTCTTAAACTATACTTTAATATAATATAATATAATAAACCAGTTAAAATTATTAAAATATAACTCTTAAACTCTATAATATAATATAATATAATATTTAAAAATGATAAAAACTAGTTAAAATTATTAAAATATTTTTTTTATTTTTAAGGAATCACTACTATTATGTTTTATCTATGTTATTATATTAAAATATATATTCTTTTATAAGAAACATATAATAATATATAACAAAATTTATATAGATTAAAAATGTTTTAAAAATTAAAATATATTAAAATAAATTAAAAATTGTTTAATATATTTTAAATTTGAAACAAAATAAAACAGAAATATAAAAACATACAATTTAAATATTAATTATGTCAGAACAAAAAGAGGGCTAATTAAAAAATATTATTTAAAGAAAAACATAATATAATATAATAAAATATAAACATTTAATACAAAATATTTTAAATTATGAATATATTTTTTATACAATAAACTTACATAACTTTTAAGGAATCATTACTACTATTCCCAGATGGAGGGATAATTTAAAAAATATTAATTTATAAGAATTTTTTTTAAATATTAAAATTTAACTCAAACTATATTTAATATAATATAATATAATATAATATAATATAATATAATATAATATAATATAATATAATAGAAAATTTAAATAAAAATAATAAATATGTTTTTTTAATTAATAACATTTTGTATATATTAAACTTGAGAAAAACATATATAAACATTTTAAAGAATCATTACTAGTAATATAATATAATATAATATAATATAATATAATATACTTTACATTAAAAAATACTATTAATAACATTTAATATATTTTAAACTATTTTTTAAGAATCATTATTACTATTTCTGGACAGAAGGAAGGTTCATTTAAAAAAAATAATTTTAATTTTAAAATAGTTAAAGGGATAGTTCACCCAAAAATTAAAATTCTGTCATCATTTACTCACCCTCAGGTTGTTCTAAACCTGTATAAATTTCTTTCTTCTGCTGAACATAAAGGAATATATTTTGAAGAATGTGGGAAACTGAACAATTCTGGGGCACCATTGACTTCCATAGTATTTTTTTCCTACTATGGAAGTCAATGGTGCCCCAAAGCGGCCTGGTTACAAACTTCCTTCAAAATATCTTCCTTCGTGTTCAGCAGAACAAAGAAATGTATACAGGTTTGGAACAACTTGAGGGTGAGTGAATGATGACATAATTTTCATTTTTGGATGAACTAACCCTTTAATACTTTTTAAATGATTATTAATATGAATAATATTAAGGAAAAAATGTCCATGTTCAGTTGTAATACTCACAGGAATGATAAAGGAGACGGCGTCGGGTGGAACGAACAAGCTGGCGGCGAAAGCGGTGAGATGACGCGTACGACACACAGCTCGGCCAACACTGGTCTCAGGAAGAGGAATCATGCCGTCTGTCCGCCACTGTTTGGCGCTCTCGCTGAAATACTGGCATAATGATGTGAACACAGCCACCTCCAACCGGATCAGATCTGGATCATCCGTGCCGCAGCCCGTGGACACGTTTATGAAGTGGTCACGCGTGGTGTCATATGAACTGATGGAAGAATAACAATGAAAATATCTTCAAAAGCTAGTTTGTGTGCATTAGTGCATCTCCGCAAATGCTTTTATTTTACTGGCTAAAAAACAAAAATGCAAATGAACAAAATAGATAGAGATTGAAATCTGGCAATGTTCTTTGTGTTCTGTGAAACACTAATCTTCATTAGTGATATTAATGAATGAGTCACTCGGTAAAGAGCTGCTGATGTTCATTTAACAAACAAAACAGCCGCCCACATACAAACTCATCATTTATTATAGATGAATGGGCTTTCATTAACATGCACTTCCACAATTTTTCAGCCATATATAGCAGTGCGACACATCAAAAAGCTTTAATTGATGATGTCTCTTACTTTGGAGACAGGAAGAAAGTGTAGTGTCGGTGGTCCAAGTCCCGTCCCCGTGTCATATTGAGCGTGATGCGTTTCCTGTCAGTGCTGTTGTATTCGTTGGGCCATTCAGAAGTGTGCAGATAAGCCATGATCGATGGATCCAATTCCCACTTTTCTGGAGAATCTGAGGATGACGGGATGAATAGAAATAGGTGTTAGAGAAATATAAAATCAAGAAAACATTCAAAAGAAGGATGAAATTCTCTGAATATGTTATTTTCCCTCCTGTGGGGATAAATAAAGCTGATTTTTACAATGTTGGTACAAATTACTACACACTGACCATGTGCTGTACCAACTAGGGACTGAACCAATTAGTCGACTAGTCCGTTAGTTCAGCCAAAATAAAGTGGACAGAGGATTTTTCAAGGCATCTGCTGAAAGTATTAAAAATCATTTGCGGTAACTGAAATAAAATAAAATAAAATAAAATAAAATAAAATAAAATAAAAATGTGAAAAACTTTTAAACAATTAAGCAAACTTAGAAATGTTGCCTTGAAATAAACTAACTGAAATAAATAAGTTTAAATTTAAGTACTAAAATTACTAAAACTGAAATGAAAAATAAATTTAATTCATACATAAATAAATTAAAATAAATACATTAAATAGGAATATTAAAAACCTAATAAAAACGACAAAAGCACATAATAAAATGACTAAAACAAACTAAAATTAAAATGAAAATATAAAAATAAAAGCAAATTCAAAATTATAATAAACACTACAATAACAAAATAAAATAATCCTAAAATAACACTGGTGCCAAGTTAATGTGTTTTATTAATCAAATATTATGAAATGTGTTTAAAATGTTTTTCGGCATTGTACAGTGATGAAATTGAATGTTATTTTCTCATTCAGCTGATCAGATAACATGAAATTATTTATGATTTTATTCTAGCACTAGTTTTTAACAGAAAGAAAAAACAAAATGGCAATTTTGTGGAAACTGTTTCGTGGAAGTGTTAAGCATAGATACATCATCTTTATTAAAAGTATTTTTTACTTTTTTATTCTTTACATATTTGGTAATATTTTTAGACAATATTTTAAAAACTTTAATAAGCACAATGACCATAAAAGTCAATTATTTAATTTCAGAAACAACATGTTGTCTTTGTAATATCACACCTATATATATTTATCATACAGTATAAATGTTTTTTGGTTTTTTTCGGACAGTGCAAGCTGTATTTTTTTTTATTCTCAGTGGCTCCCCCTTGTGTTGGCCGTCTTACCGTCTAGTACGGTGAAGTTGAGTTGGACGTAGATTCCCGCCTGTCTGTTGGCGTTCCCCGTGCTCACTCTCACAATGACCGAACTGCAGCGACTGACGTTCTCGGCTCCCGCCGGTGGCAAGATGGCCTCCAATCTGTTAGCGTCCAGCCCAGCCACGCTTCCATTATTAACAGCAACCGTTATCGCTTGGCTCTCGTCCAGATCCGAGATGGGAATCTGTGTGCCGTTCACCGTGCGGAACTCCATGGACGCCACCTCCGTAGACACGGTGTAATTGCTGACGTAATTGAACGGGAATGGATTTGGCTCCACTTGGAACAGCAGCTGCACGATGCCGTCCTCGCTGTTGGCTCCTTGCGCCAGCGCACCCCCTGCTGCCCGTTCCAGACTGGCGTTGAATGCTCGTGGGATGGAGAAACGCTGGCACTCGGGGGCGTCGCTCTCGCCATAGCAGAGCAGGCTCTGCGGGTCGGCGCGCTTGCCGGCGGCTGCAATCTCGGTTCCGCTGAGGATCAGGGGCTCCTCGTTGAGGACGCGGCCGAGCATGAGGATCCTCATGAGGACGGAGGACAGGGTGTAGGCTTTAGCGGCCACTCGCAGCGGGTGATGCTGCTGCTCCTCTAAGAGGAATGGAGGCTGCTGGGAGATGCTGCCGTGGTCCTCGTCCTCCGGCGGCGGAGAGGAGGCAGCCTGGCTCACCTGGTGGATCAGGTCACCTGATGGGGGAAATGAGTGGTGGTTTGATTTACTGAGAGGCTGAATATTGAAAACCAGCAGGATAAAAGGCTCAGTAGAAGCAGAAAAAGAAGAGAAGTGCTATAAGACTGTATAGAAGTGGAATTAATTTGGCTGCCAATTCATAAAAAAAAAAAAATTAAATAGAAAATTACATTAATTGCAATCAAAGACATGGCAGATAAGTAAATAACTGAACATATAATATAATATAATATTTTTGTTGAATATATACATGCATGTGTATGTATATAAATAATAAAATAAAACAAAATAAAAAGGCTTAGGGTTTCATTAATCTGTTCATTTGACAGCAGTTTGATTTGTAGATTTAGTTCAGATAAGCTTTATGAAAGAAATGAAAAAAGTGCAATGTGTAAACAAGTGAACAGCTTGTTCCCTCTGGGGTTGTTTGTTTGTGAGTGTGTGTTAGCATGACACAGCCATGAAATGGAAGATTCTGTTTGCTATTTCACTGCGAGCGTGCCTTACCCATGATATTGAGGATGTTGTCTGCTATCTCAGTGGGAGTGACTGTGCCCTGTTTAGTGTCTGTCTGCAGGATCTCTAACATCGACTCCAGTTTGTCCAGAGTGCTGTTCTGACACTCTTCACACACAAACTCTCGACTCACATCCTAAAAACACACACATACAAGAAAGACTGTGTTAACTTTTTTTCTCCTCAGCTCCTCTCATCAGTGACATTGAACTGGTTCAGGATACAGGCTGAGGGCATCACGTCTCACCGTGCACTGCGCGAGCGCCGCTGATGTCTGCTGGATGTCACTGACGGTGGTGAGGTCCAGTGACGTCAGCGCTCTGGTGATGTTTCCTCTGATGCTGACTCGATACTGACGCTCTGCCTTAGACACGCGCTCATGTCTGCGGGACACACCCTGCTCATACTGACACACACAGAAACACACATGAGATGATGAGCGGATGGAGAATGCCATGACAATAGATGGATAGAGAGACAGATAAACAGATAGAACAACAGACAGAAACAACAGACGGACAGAGACAGATAGATAGATAGATAGATAGATAGACAGACAGACAGACAGAAAGAAAGACAGATAGAGAGACAGACAGATAGACGGACAGACAGACAGACAGGCAGTTCATAGACAGACGGACGGACGGACTGACACAGACAGATAGACAGATGGACAGATGAACAGAGAGACAGACAGACAAACAGACAGACAGTTTATAGACAGACAGACGGACAGACAGACAGACAGACAGACAGACAGACAGATGGACAGACAGACAGACGAACAGACAGACAGATACATAGATAGATAGATAGATAGATAGACAGACAGACAGTTGATAGACAGACAGACGAACAGACAGACAGACAGACAGACAGACGGACAGACAGATAGACAGACAGACAGATGAACAGACAGACGAACAGACAGACAGAGATACAGATGAATGGATGGGTAAATGGAAGTTGACAGAACGCATGTAAGGGCGTCTCACCTCATTGAGGACAGTGATGAGGGCGAGCGAGAGCTCTCGTACTCTCTGGGAATCTCCCTGTCGGAGCAGCTCCCTCAGGGTGGAGTCGGTCAGATTGCTCAGCCAGTGAGGGAGAGAGCTGAAGCTGACAGGAACAGCCGGCAGCACCACCTCCATCGACCTGATGCACACAAATTACAAATGATTCACATTGCTGGTCAGGATAGAAAAGAGCACAAGAAGTCTTGTGCAAAACCGTGACTTACTTGTTGAGGGCCATGACTGATGCCCCCTGGTGATCCTCCACTATGACTGACGCAGACACTCTGTACTGAGTCGAGCTGAAGCCAGGCGGCAGGAAGGCCGAATGTTCTGGACTCGTGCCTTTATACACACAGAACTCATCGCAGTACAGCTTGTTGCAGCGCACCACCAGCAGACTATAGACCAGCTGAGACTCCGTCTCATCCAAATCAGCGTAACCTGAAAATGAGACGTGATTGTTCAACACCTAATTCTCAGAACCTTACATGAAGTCGTTGTTCTCCAGCCTCACCTGAGCACTTGAAGTGCACTCTCTCCAGCAGCGTGTGCACCTGAGGCCCATCCCCATCCGCCCACAAAGAACACGCCCCTCCGGCTGGCGGCAGGTTAGGGTGGAGCTCAATGTAGGCCACGCCTTCCCGGTCCATACTGTCATCAGTCACATGGAGGCTGAATATGTAGGAGTCTCCGTCCCGGAGGATGCCCTGTCTCAGGACCAGGTGCATGCTGTCGCTGCCCGTGGTGGTGGTGTTCAGATCCAGCACCAGCGTCTCGTTACGACGGGTCATCGCCGTCCATCGCTAACAGCAACAACAGACATGCCGGACATGTCAGTGGTATTTCCATGTCATTTACATATATTGACACACGTAAGTATTTTATTATAAAATTAACAGTTTACTTTTTATTATTAAAGTGAATTATTAGATTAAAATAATTTAAACGCATTCATTATATGAATTTAATATTTAACTTTATTAAGATTAAGAAACATTAATTGAATACATTTACATTATAAATTAAAATTAAATGTGTTATTTAAATGTATACAGATTAATATTTATATTTTTAATGAAGTATTAACACTATTTCAAATGCTTATAAAATAATTATTTTTTTCAGATTACTCAAATAAATCAACAATTCCAATGATTATTAATTTATCATATAATTTAATAAATAATTTAATATAAAATCAATAATGTATTTTAGTCATTATAATATTGCATACATTATATAATTGTTTACATTTTATAATTATTTAGAAAAAATTTAAGTAGACACAAAAATTGCCAATTAAATTCAAACTACATAATTAAATTTAGTTTTATTTAAAATTCTTTTTATTTTACTAATTAATATTCATGAGAAGTTTTCGTTTTATTGAAAGTGAATTATTAAATTTAATTAAAATCAAATGCAGTATATTCATTGAATACTTCATACACATTTACGTAATGCGTTAAATTTATACAAAATATTTATATTATTATTGGAGTAAAAGTGATCAATTATTATTTTAAATGCCTATATAGTTTTATGTAGCAACAAAAATTGTCATATTTAAAAGAATAAGAAATGTATATAATAATTTAAATTGATTTAAATTATTTTAGCTAAATTTTTTATGAATAGAATAATTAACTTAACAATATAAATATTTTTGAATACATTTACATCATTCATTAAAAATAAAATGCATTATATATATTTGTGTAATAACACTTTACTTCATTTAACTTAAATATTTTATTTCAAATTCCTTTGTAGCTTCAAGCAGGTTTTTCAGTAACCTTGCAGTGACCTCCATCAGCATCAATCCAGATCAGCACTCATTTCAGACCCTGAGTGTTTGAACCACTAGATAAGCGTCCCTGAAATTTACCATAATATTTACTGACTCCGGCTCATGTGAACCAGACCAAGGGGAAGGAGTGTTTGACCGCCTGGACACAAAGTAAATGTCTGTGCGTGTTTAACGAGGTCTGGCATGTCGTTAACGTCTAATGCGGTGGAACGCATCACATCATAATGATGACATCACCCTGTACGCCCACTCAGGTTTCCCCTCCCTCTGCTTCCCATAACCATAACATCACTCGAGTCTCAGTCTAAACATTATCAGAAAGCAGGATGGAAAAAAGCAGGAGGAATGCCCATGAAAAAGAGAAACGTTCTCGCTCCCATTTTAGAATGACATCATGCTGCTATCTCGCCATGTAAATCTCTCTTCAATAAATTATGACGGCATGTTTCCTCTAATAAATAAGGCACGAGTGACTCACAAAATCCAAATATGCCATTCCCAACATTCAGATTCTATGAGGATAATGTTATTCCTAGGGAAAACTGATATCATGCTTTCAATGCTTTCGGAAAGCTAAAAGACAACGGTTCAAATTACAGTTCGGTTTTTCTCACAGTTTCGGTACGGTTCGGTATGTGCTATGTTTAGGGAACTTTTCAGGTTATTTAGGTATCTAAAAGTACTTTTCAGATACAGAAAACTGAATAAAGTAATCAAATGTAAAATAATACTGCATATAAACTTTACTGTATAAATTCAATAACGATTAATCATTATTAAAGTTACAAAAGCTATTCAGTCTAGAGCAGTGAGTGATTTCCTTGTCTTTTGTTGTTTGATTAACATTAAAAACACAGACAGCAGGAATATTAGGCTGCTGTCACTTTAAGACATAATGCACGGATCCAATACACTGACACTGATACACATGCGTTTGCTAGGATACTCTCCAAGACGGGCATGTTGACATAATTTTTGTGTGAATTTGTCTGTTCAAGCGCAAGTCTTGAAAGAGAACTCAATATTTGCGCGCTGTCTGAGATGCGGCTTTCTGTGTGCGTGATCAATGATCGATGACGGCTGTGCATGTAAGCGTCATTCTCACCCCTCTGTGTGAGCTGTGACAGTTATTGCAGGTACCAGCCAAGTACACGTAAGAGCTCTGACTGATCTCGTAGCGAGACTGAGCTTTGCACGACACGCACTCCAGCGACACCATCGGGATGCGACCGCTCTGTACCCAAACCTGTGACCAGAAAAAGAGAGAGGAAAAAAAACCTTCAGTAAGTTAATTAAAGTTACGCAGTTTTCTGTTAACCATGGAAACTGACATGGCAATTATGAAGGAAACTGATTCATTTAAAACTTCTCTCGCTCTTTGAACTGATTCAATGTTAGCGCTGAGACCGATGGATCTCCCTGACCTGTTCTGACTGTTACACCGGAATAATGAATTCTGTTTGAAAGGAACTATTGAGGGGAAATAAAAGGATTGTACTGATTGAGTTTCTCATGACTCTACATCATTGTTCATATCATGGTTCCCAAAGCAATCAGACCTTTAAAGTTAAATCTCATGAGATAATCCTTTTAGCATATCATATCAGGCTTTCACACGTAGCTTAGAATTGTGAAGGTTAGAAGGTAAAAAGCAAGTTAATTATGTTTTGAATTATGTAAAGTACCTTCGTTTTACCTGTTTGGGTCAGTTAATTATAGCTAAATACAGAGTATGCTAAATAAGAATGAATATTTTGTAATGATAATAGCGACCAATTTCAATGCTGTAGAACAGAACAAAAAGGAGGGAATTCACTAACAATGAATAGCAGATGTTCATAACTTTGTTCATTTGCATGCGTTGCATTGTTTTTGTTCGCTATTGAAAGTATGCATATCATGTAACAGCACAAATACAACCACAAAAACGCAGTTTGCAAGGCATAATTCCACATCTTGCAGGCCGCTTTTGAGTAATGAGGTAGTGGAGGATGTGTTGCGGTCATGATCGCTAGACAATTTCTTTTAAATAAGATTCAGTTTACCGCCAGGTTTCCATGGGGTGGCAACAGCATGACGTTAATTGTGGCATTCAAAATGCCCAGAGTTTGTGAATAATTTGTGTTCTATAATGAGCCAAATTTACATAGAAAAGAGGCGTGTTTGCACTGAAAAGAATGACAATGACTTCATTTAAATGTTGCTGCTCTATTCAGTGCATCCTTAAACTAGACTGCGGGCAGCAACTGAAAAAAATGCAGTTTTTTTGTGCACAAAAAGTCCAACATTTTATTTGAAAAGAAAGTGAGATGAAATATAAGGAATTAGTCAATTGTAATCTCACCGTTTGGGTCGTGGACTCTGGGGTCATGCCTTCTTTGCTGACGGTCAGGCGGAAGGTATACTCAACATCCACCTCCAGTTCGGACCCAGAGAATCCCAGAACAGGGTCACTCGGACCCAATCCGAAATGCAAAGTGGAGCAGTGAGCTGGACCCTGTGTGGTGGAGCGAAGAGACACTTTACAATCACTGCATTTAGTTATAAATTGGCTCATTTATTTGCCTCAGGATATACAAGAAAACAGCATAACCATCAAACAGACATCTGCTCAACAAAAATGCAAATTTTATCATTTAAAACCTAAAAAAAATTTGTTTTGTGACATGTTTTGCTTCAAAAGTGTGCATGCGTTTCCTTTAAAATAAATGCCAGTAGTTTTTATATTTTATTATTTAATGAAATTACATTCATACATTTTTAATGTGGCTTAAGTGCTATTTATGAGGCCACCATGGCTTGAAATATTCCATTATACCTAATATAATATTCCTTTGAATTTCTGTCAGTGATAAAATGTTTTAATAAAAAGCAGGAATCTCTGCTCCCCTCAGGCAGTGATTCTGATAGGCTGGGAGATCTTGGAGGAATGTGGAGATTATCCACTGCTAGTTATGTAACTGATCTAAAGCATACACCACCCAAACATCCACTTTTCGTCTTTCCGAGTTGCTGTGCACGTATTCAAGCCTCTGATACTAAACGTCCCTCACATACTCAAACACTTTTTTTTTCTTTCAAATTTACACATACAAATCTGTTAGGAGCTTTTAAGCTCTTTTTTAAATGGCAATTACTTAAACTATCTTCAACCCTCTCTCACCCAAAGTTTATTTCACCTTCTCATCTTCAAATCATCCACTTCCAGGAAAAAAAACCCCTCTCAAATCGGATTATTCACTTCACTTGAGAACTGAATAAACAGTCATCCACACTTTAAGCTCCTTCACATACTGGAATTATCTAAAAGTATTTGAGATACTTCAGCCACCACATTTGTTCTTTAATCCATTGCTACAGTATTTTACAACCTAGATTAAGGATGTCCAACCTTGCTCCTGGATGGTCAATTTAGAGTCAAGTTTGATTAAACACACATCAACTAGCAAATCAAGTTCTTCAGAACTTCTAGGCAGGTGTGTTGGGGCTAAACTTTGCAGAAAGGTGTCCCCCCCCAGGAGCAGGATTGGACACCCCTAGCCTAGATCAATTTATGTCCTTCACTGTCAATGAGCAAGAGGAACAGAAAGTTTAAGTAATTGAAAAGCATTTATCAGTCTTGATTACCTTTGAGGTGCTCACACATTCCCAGTGGTAGTTGAGCAGGGACTGGTTCTCTGGATCCAGATTGGGGTCGTAGGATTGCACTGCACTCAAGTGTAAATCCTGAGTTTTAGACCACACACGGTACGTGCCACCCTCAATGATGGGCACCAACTTTTTGGACATCACAGAAAGTTGTAGACAAGCTGCCTTCCGTAGAGGCACCCCCTCATAGGATAGAGAAAAAACTAGAGTGTAGTTCCCAGCGGAAATCGACATCTTGGGCACTAAAAGCTGGAGTCTGCGGACGTTGACTTCTGCGGGGAGACGGACCTTAGATGGTGGCGGACCTTTCTTGTCATCATCCTGACAGCGAGGGGAGGTGAGGATCTCCCAGAGGTACTCTACTCCATAGAGGGCACAGCCTTTTAAGTTCACACTGGCCTCTACCAAGGTTGGCTGGTACCGCCAGATAGCGAGTCGTGGAGCTTGAATGATCTGGACTTCTGGTTCGTCGCACTTTAAGACAGAGATGTTGACCTCAATCTCTGCTGTAACCCAGCTCACGAGGTTAGAGATGTTAACTCGCACCACATAGTGACCAGGTAGGAAGTAGATATGGCTAAGGGAAGGTGTAGTAGTGACAGTGGCTGAAGTACTGTCCCCAAAGTTCCACTGATATGTTGCTGGAGTGGAAACAGGAGTGATACCCACATGGAAGCTGACCGTCTTGTTTACAAAGGTGTCGCTTGGTTGAGCATCCAAGGAGGCTGACCTGATACTGTTCTGAACTCGTATAACCTTGGTCACATTTAGACCGTTCAGGGAATTGAATGCTCTCAGGAATATGGTCAGATTGCCTGGCTGATCTGGTGCATATGTCACAGACTTGCCAACCCGGGAAATCTTGTGACCATGATGAAGGTCAAAGGTCCACAGGATGGTCAGTGGCTCACGTGTTGGCGTACTTGCTACATAAGACCTAGGTACTCCGACAGGTATAGCGGCATCACAGCAGTCCAGTATGGTCAACTTGGTCACAGGCTCCATCACCTCAATGTGCAGAGTCTTGCGTTCTGAACTCACCTGGTTGTGGGCAGTAAGGTTGACATAGTACTTGGCCACACTGGTGAACTGGTGGATGTACGTTTGATTGTTCAGAACAACAGTTGCATCACCACTAATGCTCAGGATGAAATTAACAGAAGTTCCAGATGAGACCGAGATGGTAAACTCAACATTTTCACCAACCGCAGCAATTTGTTTGCTGGCCTTGAGCTCCAGACCCTGGATACGGTCTTGCACTGTAAAGTCACGTGAGTACAGTTCTCCGCTGATGTCATTAGTGGCGTTCAAAGCGACGGTGAAGATTCCTGGTTTGGGGAAGATGTAGGAGGTGGCACGCTGGTTTGATTTTGTGCTGTCTGGCAATAGCCACTTCCATGAAATATTGGATCCCATCTGTGTTTCTCCACACAGAGAAACATTGTCCCCTGAGGCTACAAAGTTCTCTGTAACATTCGTGGCAATGAAACTCAATCCAGAGATCGGTTCTTGAATGCTGATCCACTCTGAGACCATTTTAGAGCTGACCTTGTTGGAAACCTCCACTTCAACCAGTCTCAAACCTGCTTTTCTGAAACTGTGCATGATGGAGGACATGTCAGAGGTTAACAGGTCACCATCTGCCCACCATTTGTAATGGAGATCTGTCCCAAAACTTACAGATACCTTCATATTTGTCATGGCGTTTACTGCAGCAGGGTTTGGTGAAAACTCAAGGACCAAATTCTTCACAGGATCCAGAAACTCAATAGTTTTGTTCACAGCCAGCTGGCCAAGCAAATTGGTTGCCTTGAGAAGCACCTCACATGGACCCGGGGTGGAAAAATTGAGGTGTATACTCTTGCCTGTGACGTTGTGGTCATGGTTCTCATGTTCCCTCAAAAGGTTCCAGCTGAAGGTCATGTTAGTGCCCTCTTTTAATGAGGCTTGTAAGTGAAGGACACGATTGGTTGCAAAACAGCATCCTTCAATAAGTTCATCCGCCACTATCTGCAAGCCCTCCAACTCACGCTGCACAAAGATGTAAATGCTGGACTGAGCAGTGCCGATGTCATTCTCTGCAGTAACAATAACATTAAAAGTCCCAACGGAGCGAAACGTGTAGAACATTGTGTGAGTGCCTTGGATAGATGTGCACCGGTCACAAAGAATCCAAGAGTACCGTACGTCATCTCCTTGGTCGAGGTGTGCCTCAAAGTGGACAGAAGCATTCAAAGGGACATTGACAAAGCTGGCATTTACCGACAGTCCTGTGATTGGTGCCAAGACCACAACGGAAATGTTATTTTTGGTCTCACTCACTTCATTTTTGCCTGTAACACTGATGTTGAACCTGCCTGAAGAATTGTAAGCATGTGATACATTTGTCCCATTAAATCGAGTCCCATCTCCAAAGTCCCAGATGTAGACAGCATTCGCAGAGGCTGAGGATGCTTTGAAAGCATAGTTTTGGTGTAAAGAAAGATTGTTCCCTTTCTCTCCACTATGAGTGATCAGCAAAAACCCAACGGATTGTTGTACCTCAACTGAAACTGAGTCATTGATACAGGAGATGTTGTTGAGCACAGTAACTGTAACCAGATATTCCCCAGGACTCTTGAAAGTAAAAGCCATCTCTTTACCACCCCGAACAGGACCTCTCGTGTCAAGTACCCCAAAATCCCACAGGTACGTGTAGTTAAATTCTGGCAAGGCAGCTACTGTAAATCTACTCTCCTCGCCGAGCTTGACATGTGTTCTCAGAGGGGAAACAGACACTTTTGTAACTTTAGGTTGGACGCAGATCCTTGTGTAAAAATTGGCCTTGTTGGCTTCGCTTGACATAAGTAACGAGAGATGGTACTCTCCACTCTTAACGTACGAGTGTGTTATCAGTGTCGTTCCATACTGAGTCTCGTTGGGGCTTCCGTCTCCAAAACTCCACACGTATTCATGTCCTGAAACGTTCCCTGACACAAACGCATGGAAGCGGACCTCTTTGCTTTCCTCAATGCACCCGGAAGGTTCTAGCGATAACACTTGTAGCACAAACACCTCAACAGCTAAGGTTACCGACTGAGTGCTCACGGCATTCATTGCGGTGACATTAACAGTGTAGTTTCCATCTTTCCTGTAGGTATATTCAACTTGTGCTTCCACACCCGTGTGCACCGTTCCATCACCCATGTCAAAGCTCCATGTTACGTTGTTGCCTGCTTCTAGACTTGCTCTGACAACGGTAGGTGTGTTGCGTTCAGTGGGAGCAGATGACACCACCTCCAAGCCCTTAATGTCCTCATAGACGATAACTTCTGCACAGGTGCCTGTCCAGCTAATGGTGTTGTTCACATTCACGCAGATGTTGTAGACACCGCTGTGAGCGTACGCATGAGGAACCCTGCGTTCACGTCCCTGCTGTACACTTGAATTGTCACCAAAGTTCCAGGTGTAGATGATGCCGTAGGGAGACGGTAAGGGGTGGGCCTCAAAGTCAGCTGGTTTTCTGGCACGTAGAAGTGGTGGGTCAATTTCGATTTGCACACTTGTCAGAATGCTGAAGACGTATACGTCGACCTTGCATGTCTTGTTCTCATAGCGGTTGGAGGCAGAGAGCATTAGGGTGTACTCCCCTGCAAAAAATATGAGAAGAAAAAGATCAATATGGATATAAAATAAAATCCGTATGAATGTAAAATAGGTTACACTTTATTTTACAGTGCTGTAATTACTCAAATAAGTACTCAAATTAACTACATGCACTCACTATAGAGTTACAGTTAGGGTTTGGTTTAGGGTTAGTTACTTGTAATTATGCATAATTTACTGTTATTACTATAGTAAGTACATGTAGTAACGTGTAACTACGGCACTGTAAAATAAAGTTTTACCAAGATTTGGAGTCTTTTTTTTTTACCTGGCTGTGCATAAATGTATTCCACATCATCACGAATCACCACCTGGTTATTAGAGGAGTTATCGTAAGGGGGCTTAAACTGATGTGT
The DNA here is from genome assembly GCF_019924925.1 of Ctenopharyngodon idella. Lineage (NCBI taxonomy): Eukaryota > Metazoa > Chordata > Actinopteri > Cypriniformes > Xenocyprididae > Ctenopharyngodon > Ctenopharyngodon idella. Next base: position 42,134,356 of record NC_067220.1, read on the forward strand.
GCGGTTTCCTCCATCTCCAAACCACCACCTGTGACCCATAAAACCATCAAAACATCACATCACAAACAGACTGCATGCCTGATTACATGCATCATTTTCACTTAAATCAGTTTCTCACAATGTAAAGTGTTTTAGTCTTTGGGAATGTTACACTGTCAACCTACCAAATCTTAAAGTCAACATGAAACCGGAAACCCACTTTACTTATGTAATGTGACAAGCTTTTCAATAAGAAAAAAAAAAAAAAACAGTACTTGATTTTATCAATAGGGAATTGACTGGACAGTGTTTGGGGAGGAGTTGAAAAAAAGTTACAGGTTGTTTTTTCGAATAATGACACACTGTGCACAATAAGACCAGGAACATGTATTAAGAAAGTCAACTCGGGTTTTATGTTGGCTTTAAAGAAAGTTATTGCAGTATAAAAAGGGGACTAAAGGATGGGGGAAAAGACAACTTTTAATCTCTTCTGGTGCCTCGGGAATGTGTAAGAGCAAGGTGGCAGGTCTGTTTTGAAGATATTTTTAGCTGCAGAGAATAAAAGCACTGTCTTGCAAATCTGGATGTCTGACTCATCGCTGCGGGAGGGAGAGGTGGAGCTGCTGTTGAATCATCAGCTTAGCTCCCAGCTATACACCTTCATCTCTCACTCCATCTTATCCCCACCTTCTCTATGGAAGTGGAACCCAAAGGAGAATCAGGTATCACGACTGACTGAACAAGCGGCGGGCTGAACTCTAGAGATACTGAGCAGGGAAGATAAAAGAGACGGGAAGAAATCGCCCTACAGTACTTGTCTGAAAGACTTTTTTTTTTTTTGACAATAAATAGAGAAATCCATGAAATAAATAAATAAAGCAGACATCTGCAGTGGCGCGCAGCAGGCTTCTGGGGGATGGAATGGAAAGTTTGGGAATCTTTCTATGCTCGGTGTTAAAGGGAAAATTCTTGTCAGCATTTTGCGCTAACCACAGACTGTAAATCTAGAGAAAAGTGCCATTAAAGGGGAGCAGGCTGGGAGTGTGCGAGGCGGTGGAAGCCGTGGAGAAGATTAAAAAAAAAAAAAAAAAAAGAGTGTGTGCAGACTGAGTACATTAAACAGTCATGAGATGTGAATATAGAAAGCTGTCTAAGAAGAGAGTTTTCAAAGAGAGCATTCACAACCCATTGTACTTCCATTATGTGACATATTTCAAAGAGAAACATGAAATTCAATAAGAAAGCACTTGATTTTATCCATCAGGAATTGATTAGATCTCAACTGGGTATTTCATCACAAAGTATCCCAATGCTAGGACTTCTTTATCCAAGAATTATTTGCTATTATTTATGTATTCTTAATGACAGGCAATAATTTACTGTAATAGAGCATACCAGAAGGTGACGTTCACCGCCATGTCTATCTTCACAGATGCAGAGAGGTTCAGGGACAAACCCTGCTGCACGATTTTGGGGACTCCATGGACGGTTGGGCCAGTCATCGGGTTCATGTGGTCCACTGTCACGTTGAAGTGTTCTGTCAGCATGCTAACCTGGTTCATAGCCGTTACCTAGGAGATGAGAGATGGGTCAGTTGTTGAGCTGATGGAATCAGTGTGACCTTTATATAAACGGCACTGAGTTAAATGAGAACCAGTCACCGTGAGTTTGTAAACTGCTGCATTCTGGTATATGATATTTAAATTGCTGTTGTAGTATGTGAAGTACGGTTTATCATCCACTGTCCATCTGAACGACGGGTCTGTACCTCCCTCCACAGATGCCACATAGCTCTGAAATACAAGACGAGTAGAAGAGGTAAGCGAATAAGATGACTATTAAAGAGAAAGGTCAGGGCCATAACAAAAGCGACATGGTGGATATAGAACAGCATTAAACCTTCAGACCAGCTTCTGTCTCACAGACAACTTTTATGGACAAACATAAAATTTAAGCAATAAATACTCTATTCTTGGACAGGAGGTTTTTAAAATATTAACAACAACACACAATCCAAGGACAACAGATGTTTACAAGGTAAAGTCATGCTGAAAAATGTTTTAAACTAGCCTACGGTTGTTATCTGGTCTCCTTTGATGGTTTTAGATGGGTTTTGGGCACTTGCCAGGTTGGGAAACTAGTTTAAACCAGAAAATAACAGTAGATGTTTAGAAGGTAAAGTCATGCTGAAAAATGTTTTAAACTAGCCTACGGTTGTTAGCTGGTCTCCTTTGATGATTTTTGATGGGTTTTGGGCACTTGTCAGGGTGGGAAACTAGTTTAAACCAGAAAAAAAAATTAACAGTAGATGTTTAAAAGGTAAAGTCATGCTGACAAAATGGCTTAAACCAGCTTAAGGTTGTTATCTGGTCTCTTTTGAAGGTTTTAGATGGGTTTTGGGCACTTGCCAGGGTGGGAAACCAGTTTAAACCAGAAAAATAAATAAATAAATGTTTAGAAGGTAAAGTTATGCTAAAAAAATGTTTTAAACTAGCCTAAGGTGGTTATCTGGTCTCCTTTGATGGTTTTAGACGGGTTTTGGTGCTGGGAAACCAGTTTAAACCAGCCTAAAACCAACAAACCACCTGGTTTAAGTGGGTTTTCTCAGAAGAGAGTCACTTACCACTATGGACTCCATGAGAACTCTGTGACCAGGATGCGGTTGGACAACCAGGCCCCAGAGTGGCTCTTGCACCCTCGCCTGAATTTGCAGCGATGCTTCGGTAACTTCGCTCTTGACATGAAGCATTACGTTGGTCTGTCCCGGTGTGGACCCAAGCTGGAGGTCGACCCATGCGTACATGGTGTCATTGTACGGGCCAGGCCTTCTGCATTCGGCCACTTTCGCCACCAGGTTCTGGGGACACGTGCTGTGAAAAGGTACGGTCACATTGCTGCCCTGCTGCTCAATCAGAGCGATGTGCTGCGAGCGGACCATGACGAGAATCCACGTCTGATTGGGTAGGAAGTACACCGTCCCGCTGTGATTGGTCGGATGGATCACGGTGGGCGCCAGCGGTGGGACAACATGAATCAGACAGGAAGCAGTGACGGGAAAGTCCTTATCATTGGACGTCACTTCCAAACTGTAGTCGCCAGACTGAGGGAGCCCAGAACGGAGGAAGGGACCCTGCAGCGAGGTGTTGTTCTGCCCCACGTACAGCACCCTAATCTGACAAACCACGCCCTCCTCCCAGCCTCCGTCAGCTTCCGCTTGCAGCGTCTCATTTGCATCCCACCAATCAGAGCGGTTCTGGATGAGCACGCTCTGTTTCCATGGTGAGGAGGGGTCGGAGGAGCACTGGAGGAGCCCAGACGGCCCAGCGTCATGCTGCAGGGCGATGAAGTCGCGAGGGGAAACCAGCAGGTCCTCTATCTCCTCCTTGACCTGAGTGAGAGCAGGGCAGAAAGTGAGAGGGGATGAAATCTGTCCAATTGTATCAAGATATGCAGCTTCTGCTCCAAATGTATCAATTTTGTTTTTACTGAGGGTCATTTTCAGAGATCGCTGTGAACTGACCCCAGAGTACGTGAGGACACTCTGAGCCGTCCCACATTTACCCTTCAAACGTGTCGTTCAGGTCGAATGCACTGAAGGAGGGTGAAGTAGACGACCTCATGCCCACACACACACACTCAACCTCTCATTAAGAGCTGTAATAAATGGCTGCTCAAGTGTGCTAGACTTGTGCTCTATGTTCTAGATGCAGATATAAGAACATGTCTATATTTCACATTAAAAATCAAAAGGAACAAAAAAACAAAAAAATCATATCTTATATTAAAAAAATATATATATTATATTATAAAAAGAAATCAAAGCCTATTTTTATAACCATTTTAGATGATTTTTTTCATTTTTCTATGTCATTTGTTTCAACTGATTTTCAAAGATTTCCGCAATTTGATCATTAATACAAATGTTCTATACATTTATACAAAAGGGTTTTTAGATTAAAATCAGCATATATTGAACACAGCACAACAAACACTATATACTACTGTTCAAAAGTTTGGGGTCGGGGTCTTATGTTTATTGAGGCTGCATTTATTTGATCAAAAATATTTGAAGATAAATTGAAAATAACTATTTTCTTTTTAAATATATATTTTAAAATGTAATTTATTTCTGTGATGAATTACTTACTCCAGTCTTCAGGGTCACATGATCCTTCAGAAATCATTCAATATGCTGATTTGCTGCTCAAGAAACATTTCTGATTATTATCAATGTTGACAACAGCTGAGCTGCTTCATATTTTTTGTGGAAACGGTGATGCAAGAAATTCTTTGAATTCAAGATTCTTTGATTAATAGAAAGTAAAAAACAGCATTTATTTGAAATAGAAATCTTGTGTAAAATTATAAATATCTAGTTCAGTCATGAAACTCTAGATGGCACAGGCTGACGGTCCTTTACATACATCATTATCACATGGCACATGCTGACTGGCCTCTGCTGATCCTGCAGCCAATGAGATTGCTTGTTCAACATTTGAATAGTCTGGTTCAGTGTTTGCTAGTCCTACAGCGTGCTATTAGAGTTTCTCTGAACCCCTCCACCTCCCCAGCTCCACTTGCCTAGATCTGCTACGGGATTCGTGTATGTCTATTTATGCAGCAGCTGCAACGGAGTCTGCCAAGACCAAATACATTAACATTATAGTTATATCTGCATATCTATAGTTATATAACATTATAGTTATTATAGTTTTTTTAACATTAATGTAATAATTACAAATTTTGCATTACAATAATGTGAATTTTGGAGAAAAATTGGTTTAATTGTCAAAAATAAGGCTGCAATTAAAAAAATCTTGAAAAAAATAGGCTTTATTATCTTTACACAAAATAAAATGTGTTTTGTATATTTTAGGTAACACTTCAATAAGATCTCATTTGTTAAAGGAGTCCTTGATTATGATTTCACTTTTTTAACTTTAGTTAGTGTGTAATGTTGCTGTTTGAGCATAAACAACATCTGCAAAGTTACGACGCTCAAAGTTCAATGCAAAGGGAGATATTTACCTTTACAGAATTCACTGTTTAAGGACTGCAACAAATGACTGGTTGGGACTACAACGAACTTTTTCCCGGGTTGGTGACATCACAAACCCCAAAATTTACATAAACCCTGCCCCCGAGAACACGCAACAAAGGGGGTGAGGCCATGTTGGGCTGCTTTAGAGAAGAGAAAGAGTTGTTGTAGTAGAGTGTTGTTGTCATGCCGTCATTTTACGCCGGACTGCTTCACAAACGACGGTCAATTCAACGCTGGATTGGCACAAAAGATTAACATGACGGCTCATGCTAGTTGATGAGTTGAATCAACTCCACAGCAAATACATAAATTTATCCACTAACTGTTCAGAAACGTCCAGATTCATTCTAAAAGTTGTAACTTCTTCCTGAGTCTCTCCATCAGTGTCGACTCCGGTTTGAACAATGTAAGGCTGAACACCGTTACTGACAATCCTCATTTTGGCTGCGTGAGATTCTCCAGCTTTGTTGTTGTCGAGCAACCGAAGCATGAGCTGTTAAAGCTCCGCCCTTTTCTGGAAAGGGGGCCGGGAGCAGAAGCTCATTTGCATTTAAAGGGACACACACAAAAACGGCGTGTTTTTACTCACACCCAAATAGGGCAAATTTGACAAGCTATAATAAATGATCTGTGGGGTATTTTGAGCTGAAACTTCACAGACACATTCTGGGGACACCAGAGACTTATATTACACCTTTAACATTAGTTAATGTATTAATTACCATGTATTGTTCATGTTAACTAAATTAGTTACCTAATAAAACCTTATTGTAAAGTGTTAACTTTTTTTATTTTGAGATACTATTTCAGGTTCTGGAGAGATTTCTTGAGTACAAATTTTGATTTTTTTCATTCTTTAGAAGCAGAAGTTAAGATTTTAGATGCAGTTCAGTCAGATTTTCATTCGGTCAAACTCACCAGGACGTTAGAGGGGGGTCCGGCCGGCAGGGTGAACAGCACCTCCCCAACGAGGCTGTAATCGGGGTACTGTGTGCCCGCAGGCAGAGGATTGACACCAGAACAGTTAACACAAGCCCCAGGATGGCACGGGCTGGACAGTGGCAGACACTGCTCAGTGTACGGGCAGTACTGGTTTCCTGTGGGGCACGATGTAGACTCTGGTGGGACAGATGTGTCATTGATCCACTCATCCAGGCACACAGTGATGGGAGCGCAGAGGTCACCACAACCTGGAACAGAAGTCCATACAAATCAGTTTATCTTAAAAAAACAAAAACAAACATGCACATATACAGAGCAATATTTGCTATATTAAAAGGTTTACTTGGCTATATATATATATATATATATATATGCATTGTATGCATATAATAATAAATTAAAATTATAAATAATAAATTAAATTATATAAATATAGATGCATAATAAATGTATGTGTATTTGAATATGCGTACACAATACTTTTCTTATAATCTTAAATCAACAATGTCCAGCAATGACAAAGGTCCAGTAATACGTTTAATTAAAACTGTTGATCAAATATATAATGCAAATATATTGTTCTAAAATGTTTCTTTTTTTTGTCATTTCCAAAGCATATGCATTAACTTTGCACAGAACCATGGACACTTTATAATATACACAAATGATTATTATTCAACTGAAGTTATTTTTGCACTAACAAGAAATCTCTAAAACCTTTAATATTTTATTAAATATATAATATATTATTATTATTATTATTATTATTATTTTCTATAAAAATATTAATAGAAAATATATTAAAAACACACACATATATATATATATATATATATATATATATATATATATATATATATATATATAATATTTACATTGCAAATATTTTCTTAGATTGGTTTTCTTTACAGATAATTACTCCATAATGCTGCATTTAAACCTTCATACATTTTAGATATAAATAAATTGGTAATACAACTTTTTTGCTGAGTAAGCAAACCCACTGTGAATCTGTAAATATAAAAATATGGTTAATGAATCTTATATTTCATTGTTAAATTATTAAAACCTAAAAACACATCTTCAGTGAACTGATCACGCACATAAGCAGCCTGATCAAGAGCAGATCAAGGGTTGAACGTTCAGCATGTCGATATGTGTCTGGAGGCGGTTTATTAGTTTGCTCGGTTTGCAAACTCATTCGACACAAAGAAATGAGCTTGACTGAAGGTAGAAGACGAACTCCGGTCCGCTGAGAACAATCTCCACATCTGATTTCATTTAAAAGTAAAATTATGAACTACTCTTGTCTACTAATAGCTTGCAGAGCTGCTTATGCATGTATTTGTTTGCTCGTTTGTTTGTTTATTTCAGTGCTCTGTCTGCCAGTCTGTTCTCACGTGGCAAATGGCCAAGTCATCAAACAAGCCTGTTACCATGACAATGGGCATCCGAAGATAACGCCAATGTACCGAGGGGAACGTTGTGCATAAATAGTCAGGACTCCTAAAGGAAAGTCATATGATAGATTTTGTTCTTTTTCTCACACACAGCTAAGTCTATTTAGGAGTTGTGAATATTTAAACACAATGTTTCGTTTGACACAAGTTATGATGTAAATGATAACGGTAAAACTTTACAATAAGATTCCATTTGTTACTAATACATTATTAGATAGCAAATATCAACAGATTTAAAAAGTTGTTTCTGTTAATATTATTTAATGGACCTGAGCTAACATGAACTAACAATGAACAGTTGTATTTTATTAGCTAACCTGAAATCGCTGAATAAGAAAAGACTGGTCAAACTACATGATATAGACACAAAGACATTTAAATGCAACTATGGATGGATGGAACAATGGTTGGATGAATGGATGGTTGGATGGATGGATGGTTGGATGGATGGATGGATGGATGGATGGATGGATGATAGAACAATGGATGGTTGGATGGATGGATGGATGGATGAAGAGAGCAATGGATGGATGGATGGATGAAGGATGGATGGATGGATGGATGGATGGATAACTAGATGGATGATGGATGGATGGATGAATGGAACGATGGTTGGATGGAACGATGGATGGATGGATGGATGGATAAATAGAGCGATGGATGGATAGATGGAACAATGGATGGATGATGATAGAACAATGGATGGATAGAACGATGGATGGATGGAATGATGGATGGATGGATAGAAGGATGGATGAATAGAACGATGGTTGGATGGAACGATGGATGGATGATAGAACAATGGATGGATGGAACGATGGATGGATGGATGATGGATGGATGGATGAATGGAGTGATGGATGAATGGATGAATGAATGGAACTATGGATGATGGATGATGGAAAGAAGGATGGATGGATGGATGACGGATAAATAGAGCGATGGATGGATGGATGAAGGGTGGATGGATAAATGGAACAATGGATGGATGGATGATAAAACAACGGATCAATAACCAATCTTGCTGTTGCTAGTGCCACATGTAAATAAATAAATATTAATAATAATCTCTCTCTCTCCTGTCACTGTTATCGTGAAGTTTGCTCTTTTCTTCTGCCGCTCATCTCTTGGCGTTGGATCGATTGATGCGTGTCATTCTTCTGTCTCTGCTCATGTTGTATTGATCAGAAGGAAGCAGCAGAGGCTTCTGGGTAACGGCTCAGACAGGAGGGTGGCCGCGCTGTAGAAAGTGACCTTGATGACTCTCTCTGCGCTGCTTCTTATCAGTCAGACCAGCAGAACAGCCTCTCTCTCTGTAACTACACTCCCTTTCCAGCTCTCATCCTCACACTTACCAGATTTGTGTTTTTGGAATATCTCCAGATTAATGAAGTTTATGAATATGAATCTAGTTCTGTTTCAGAGGGCTGGAAGAGTGAGAGAGACCGATAGAGAAACTACACAGGTCAACGTACACGAGTGTGATGAACTTCACTAGAGTTCGTCCTCACAAGAATGCTAAATCTGAATATGAATAGAAAGAATATTCAGAAATATAAATATATTTTAAGTCGTAATAATATTTCACAATATTACTGTTTCTACTGTATTTTTGGTCACATAAATGCAGCCTTGGTGAGCAGAAGAGACTCTTTCAAAACCAAGAAAAAAACTTTCCAAACCCCAACCTTTTGAACAGTTGTGTGTGTGTGTGTGTGTGTGTGTGTGTGTGTGTGTGTGTGTGTGTGTGTGTGTGTGTGTGTGTGTGTGTGTGTGTGTGTGTGTGTGTGTGTGTGTGTGTGTGTGTGTCTCACCTGGCAGCGTGCGTGTGAATCTCTGGCAGTGCGGTCGGTACACCTGAACGCGCAGCTGAGTGTTTGCGCTCAGAGACTGTGTGATCAGCTCCACAGACGACAGACGTCCTGCATTCACGAAACTCAGTCCAGGGAACAGCAACAGCTGCAACACACACAGGCAAACAACACAACATCACCAAGAGATTTAGGTTCATATTTTCAGTCAATACTGGACGGATTTATGAGTAACAGCAAATGACTTCAAATGTCACCGTTTATAGTTCACTCTCGGCACATACTGCAGTGTTAATGTGCCTTTACAAATCAAACACAACCACTCAGAGTCAAATCTCACATATGACTCGTTTCTAGGGCAACACTAATAGCACCTACTCTAACTGGATGTGCAGATTTATTATAGATGGAAGTGAAATACTGCACTGAACTCATTCACCTTTATCTTTTCTTGTAAAATATTGAAGAATTACGGCGCAACAGGTTCCATTGGCTAAAATAATAGGACACATACAGTACAACGGTAATGTGTGTAATATGATGCATTTTTACAATTAAACCACATGCCATTTTGGAAGTTTTCACATGATGTCACATCCGTCAAGTCAAAGCTTTCATTAATTTCATTAATTATGAGTACAAAGATGCTTTTCCCTGCTAAAGAGTATTTATTATTATAATAAAGTTTTGCTTGTTTGCTTAAATTTGTTTATTTATTCATAATTATTTATGTACTGATTATTAATTAATTTATATTTATTTATTTATTCTTATATAATTATTTATTTTTTGTATGTTACAACAAAAGATACAAACAATACACAAATAGGCTTCATACAGCATTACAATAAAAACTATATAACATTTTTAAATTTTATTAAATGCCTAGATTTTCTTTAATTATAATTTATTGTATTTTTTATTTATAACTATTTATAATATTTATTTATGATTTATAATATTGTTTATGCATAATTATTAATCTATTAATGATTATTTATTAATTTAGAATTATTTATTTTTTGTATTTTACAACAAAATATACAAACACTATAATTATAATTTATTAATACATGTTATTAAAATACATAAATAAATAAAAAACAAATTAAATTAAATAAATAAGTTTGTATATATTATAATTTATTAATACGTTAATTAATTAAAATACATAAATAAATAAAAATAAATTAAATTAAATACATAAGTTTATATTTATTTATTGTATAATTATTTATTTATTTATTGTATTTTACAACAAAAGATACAAACAATACAGCTTCATACAGCTTTACAATAAAAACTATATAAGATGTTTCAATTTTATTAAATGCCTAGATTTCTAGATTTCTTCATTTATAATTTATTATAATATTTATTTGTTTATAATAATTATTTATAATATTTATTTATAATTTATAATATATTGTTTATGCATAATTATTAATCTATTAATAACTATTTATTAATTTATAATTACTTTTTATTGTATTTTACAACAAAATATACAAATACTGTAATTACAATTTATTAATACATGTTAATTAATAAAAATACATAAATTAAAATAAATAAATACGTTTATACAAACAAAGAAAAACAAAAAATATACAAACAATACACAAATAGGGTTCTCACAACATCACAAGAAAAACTAGAGATTTTTCAATTTGACTGAATGCCCAGAATTTTTCCTAGTGAAAATACAAATACAAAAACCTATACTAGTTCTGGTGGAGGTGTGTGTGTGTGAGTGTTTACCTCTACGCTCTTGGCGGGTGTGTTGGGCACAGATGTGTGTGACGCTGTGGGGCTCCTCAGAGGACTGTGGGTATTAAACACAGCAGTGCCCACCGTATAGACACCTGCATCAGGAACACGCACTGCAGAGAAAACATTGACGTTTAGCTTACCAGGGCTGCAAATTCAACTGAAAAGAGTGTCTTGTGTACATTCAGACTCTAAACACGTCTGTCCTATCAGCACTTGTTAATCAAATGAATACGTTTTGTCAGTAAGGTAGAGCTGAGCACACAAACACGCCTGCCTGCAGTGTTACTGACTGAATCAGCTTGAGCAGTTTAACTGCTGTTTGAGTTGGTGTGCGTGTTTTCATCTTTCCATGCATCATGATTCTATGAGGTGTTCAATACATCTTATTTTGAATAATGAAAAGAAAAAAGCTGAACATCACTCGGGCAAAAACAGAAGCTTGAGAGGATAATGAGTGAGTTAAGCTCAACTGAAGCTCATACGACATGCTCTGAGTGCAAACTGTGTGCCGTGACACAATATCTCTGCTGCTTCAATTCAAGAGTGTACTTCATTGATTAGTGACCTTGTTATTTAGGAACTTAAGAATTGAATTTGATTGGATTTTCAACAACTGGTTTTATAGTTTATTTTTTACTTGCTCAGTGAAAACGTAAGTTGCATGCCAATGCACACACTTCTGCTATACACTACAGTCACTCACAAGTGTGACTTTATTTCTCACAAGTGCAACTTTATTTCTCACTACTGCAACTATTTCTCACTAGTGCGACTATTTCTCACAAGTATGACTTTATTTCTCACTTCTGCAACTATTTTTCACAAGTGCAACTTTATTTCTCACTACTGCAACTATTTCTCACTAGTGCGACTATTTCTCACAAGTATGACTTTATTTCTCAAAAGTGTGACTTTATTTCTCACAAGTATGACTTTATTTCTCACAAGTGCAACTTTATTTATTTCTCACAAGTGCAACTTTATTTCTCACAAGTATGACTTTATTTCTCACTAGTGCAACTATTTCTCACAAGTGCAACTTTATTTCTCACTACTGCAACTATTTCTCACTAGTGCGACTATTTCTCACAAGTATGACTTTATTTCTCAAAAGTGTGACTTTATTTATTTCTCACTAGTGCGACTTTATTTCTCACAAGTGCAACTTTATTTATTTCTCACAAGTGCAACTTTATTTCTCACAAGTATGACTTTATTTCTCAAAAGTGTGACTTTATTTATTTCTCACTAGTGCGACTTTATTTCTCACAAGTGCAACTTTATTTATTTCTCACAAGTGCAACTTTATTTATTTCTCACAAGTGCAACTATTTCTCACAAATATGATTTTTTTCTCAAAATTGTGACTTTATCACAAGTGTGACTTTATTTCTCAAAAGTGCGTCTTTATTTCTCACTAGTGCGACTTTATTTCTCATGAGTGCGACTTTATTTCTCACGAGTGTGACTTTATTTCTCACAAGTATGACTTTATTCCTCACAAGTGTGACTTTATTTCTCACAAGTGTGACTTTATTTCTCACAAGTGCGACTTTATTTCTCACAAGTGCGAATATTTCTTACAAGTGTGGCTTTATTTCTCACAACTGTGACTTTATTTCTCACTAGTGCAACTATTTCTCACAACTGACTTTATTTCTCACTAGTGCAACTATTTCTCACAAGTGTGACTATTTATTTCTCACAAGCGCGACTTTATTTCTCACAAGTGTGACTATTTCTCACAAGTGTGACTATTTCTCACTAGTGCAACTATTTCTCACAAATATGACTTTCTCACAATTGTGATTTTTTTCTAGCAAAGGGGGACTTTATTTCTCACAATTGCGACTTTATTTCTCAGAAGTGCGACTTTATTTCTCACAAGTGTGACTTTATTTCTCACTAGTGCAACTATTTCTCACAAGTGTGACATTATTTCTCACTAGTGCGACTTTATTTCTCACAAGTGTGACTATTTCTGTACTATACTGTGAGGACAGTATACAAACTGGGATTCAGCTGCAGACTTCATGCGATCCAGAGGTGTGTGTGTTACTATGGGGACGTTTACCTTGGCGTGTGAATTGGCAGACAAAAGCTCGTTTGGCAGTGCAGGGGTGCGAGCTGGGCTGGCCGCTGCTGTCCAGTGACACGCACACCTTTCCAGGCTGTAGAGTGGCCCGGTCCCTCGTGCCTTCCTCCCCTGCCTGGACCTCAGAACCATCCACCCAGCGCAGGACTCGCGGAGAATATTGATCGCTCAAACCCAACCACACACCACGCTCACTGCAACACACAGAAACACAGACATCATCACAAATGAGTTCCAATATGAGATGTTTCTGGGCCTAAAAGAAAAAGCTAATTTAAAAAAAGAGAACAAAAAATTTTTTTTCCACAGATTCAGAAAGACATGAATAAATGATGACAGAATTATCACTCCCGGCTGAACTACTGCTTTTGCTCTACATATAATCTCATTACCAACCAGGAGTAGCGACTGAGATTTTAAAGAGATGTCATCTGTGATTTTTCTTTCCTACAATCTTCCCGTTGGAAGCAAACGCACACGATACACTAATGCGAGGCGAATGCGCTCTGAATGTTTTATGCATAGCGAGTTCAGAGCTTCAATAACCCTAATAAAGCATCAGCCGAGGGGAATGTGCGTCTTGATGACGCGTTATTGAACCCGACGGGATGTTGATCATTTTGAAGTTTCATTTGCCTTCAAACAAGACATAAAAACAGTGATGGAAACCAGAACCGAACGAGCCACGGTGCAAAAATCACAGAATAACATCATGCGTACAACAACGGCTCAATTATATTTTCTAAGAATTCCAGCAAAAATGTATTGGATAATTTGATAAATCCAACTGATAAACTAATTTGCAATTAGTCATTTTAATATTTTTATGCATTTTAGAGCAAGGTTATTACCATTAACTAAAACTACAACTATTAGAAACACTTTTCTTTATTGAAATAAAGTATGAATAAAATAAAATATAAAAATATTAGATATAATTAGAAATATGATAAACAATTAAAATGAATGATTAATATAATTAATATAACACAAACACAATATATACATTATAAGATACAAATACGCTTTACAAATAAAAGCTATTTCAAAATATTAATAAAACTAAAATAGTATATAAATAATACTGTTTTAGAGTAAGATGTTCAGCTTAATAGACTAATACATAATTTATGTTTGTGTAATCTTACAAAGATTAATAAACACCATGTAGATTGATCAGTTTGAGTAATGAACAGTAAGGCATGCTGCTGTTATAGCAATTATTTAACTGTGTGACAACTGCATTCCTAGATGAAGAGGGAGGGTTTGGTCATCACGGGTCCCAGTGCGACTGTCCCGCCCGGACCGGCGGTAGTGACGCCACAGCCTTTGACAGGCCAATTACGCCACACATACACACACACACACACACACACACACACACACGATTATACTGGCTTGAGCCAATGTCTCACATCTGTGAAAACTACAAACAAAAAAGAAAAAAATGAGGAGGGACCAAAAAAAAAACACTACTCTTTCCGCCAGAAAAGGAACAATAAAAAGTGGTCTGTTCGCTTATGTGTTCTTACATAAGACCGTGTGTGTGTGATTTGGAGGTATGTGGTCCATCTGGAGCAGGTTAAAGAGATAGAAAACACACTTCCTCCAACACTCGTTGTGTCTGTCTGCAGTTCTGTCTCTCTCACTCTGGTCAGTGGAAGCTCTGCCCTCAAATTAATGATGGGTGTGGAACAGAAGACAGGAAACACACACACACACACACACACTCGCATAGATAAACACACATAAACACACATAACTGGCGTCTCCTTCCTCCTAGAGTGTAACGTATTTCCACAGCTGTGTTTCAGCAGATGTTTAACACCACAGTGTGTGTGTGTGTGTGTGTGTGTGTGTGTGTGTGTGTGTGTGTGTGTGTGTGTGTTTTTTTTTCACACCTGTAAACATTCTATCGCTGAAGAAGAAATTCACACACACACACAGTCAAGAGTTTGGACACTACTTATAACTAATTTTTTTTAACCTTAGACATTTTATAATAATATTAAAGTCATGAAAAAGCTGCATGACTGTATAGGAATGATGCAGTGAGCAAAACAAATGAAAACTCTCTTATATTTGATCTTTTCTTTTTCTAGATTTCAGTTTTTCTCACTTTGGAAATGAATCAATCAACATCAGGTGCATCCTGGGATGCTTATAAACACTAGTGTGGGAGAAACAAGTGTGTTTGACACCTGATGATGCTTTACCTTCCAAACCCTTGATTTAAAATGGACAAATAATAAATAAATAAATAAATAAATAAATAAATAATCAAAAATATTTTTTATACTTTATAATAAATAATTAAATAAATGAATGATTCAAATCATCAAATAAAAAATAAAAATTAAAAAAACTCTAGATTATTACATATTTAGAAACAGAATAATATCAGAATTATATGTTTAAGACTAAAGTGTGATGGCAAAGAAAGCAGCAGTGTAAGGGTTGATTGATCAGCATAAGATCACATCAGAGTTAATGCTGCCCTCCAGTCATGTCAGGATGATCGTTTCAACAAGATTAGCACATATGAACACCTCCGCAAGGCCATCATTACCAGTGGGGAAATTGTTTCCTGAGTTTTAGGAGTCAATTAAAGAAACTGGAGGAAGCAAATCGCTCATAATTAAGTTGTGATTGCGAATAGTGACTGCAATTTAGTCTCCGTACTGCTGATGAATAATAACAATGATATTCACCAGAACGGACTATCCATTTAGACCAATCACGTCCAAATAAGCTATTTGTTAATATGATGTTTACGAGCCTGTGAATTTGAAATCATGATATAAAACTGGCTTGGAGCAGAGCTGCAGCTCATTCCAGATTTAGACAATACAATAATTTCATAATTGATGAACTTTGCAAAATTAACACTGTTATCTTCCTGTTTATGACTGTGAAGCTGCTTTAAAACGATCTGTTGTATAAAGCGCTATATAAATAAACGTGACTTGTCTTGAATTGATCAAAGAAACATAATGCGTGTTTAGACTCGGTGGTCAGAATTTCTGTCCAAGCAAAAGTAATAAATACTGATTATCTCATGAACATGAACTCCGAAAACAAACCAGGATTTACAGTTTACATGCTCAGCCAAGTCACAAAAGCATGTGTGCATCTCATTTCTCAGATCTGGGATTGGGTAAATGTCAGCTTGATCTCTGAACGCAAACATTTGGGTTCATTATAGAAAACAAAATGAGACGAAGAAGCTCTCTTCACTTCTGGTGCTCAGACATGAGGTGCTCAGTGGACAACCACACCAAAAGAGAGAGAAAAGAGATGGAAACGACAAACAAGATGAAGCAAAGTCAAAATTTTTCCATTATGTACATGGATTACATTGCATGCCGAATCAGAGGCCTTGAACTGAATATTGAACACGATAATGAACTGAATACTTCGTATTTTTGTCTTGTTTTCTAGAACAAATAAATACAAAGTTCTGTCATGAAACTCTAGATGACGCAAGCTAATAGGTCCTTAACTCAATCTGCTTGCAATCACATCATTCTCTATAGAGCACAGCTGATTGGTTCCTGCTGTAATACTTAAATACTTGGCCGGCATTTGCTGTAGCAGTTTGAAGCATGCTTTCAGAAACCCTCCACCTTCCCGAGCTCCACCTGTATAGATCTGCTACGGGTAATTCACACATGCTATATTGTACAGCAGCAGCATGTCTCACTTACTCACAACAGTGTGTTGTGTATGTATTGGAAGTAGCAGGTACCATACTTGCTCTGCAGCAGCAGCAACAGCAATAACCAACAGCAGCAGCACTAACAGCAGCAGCACAGCAAAAAGCAGCAGCAGTAACAGCAGCAGCAATAACCAACAGCAGCAGCAACAGCTGCAGCAACAATAACCAACAGCAGCAACAGTAACAGCAGCAGCAATAACCAACAGCAGCAGCAGTAACAGCAGCAGCAATAACCAACAGCAGCAGCAATAACCAACAGCAGCAGCAGCAGCACTAACAGCAGCAGTAACAGCAGCAGCAGCAATAACCAACAGCAGGAGCAGCAATAACCAACAGAAGCAGCAGCACTAACAGCAGCAGCAGTAACAGCAGCAGCAACAATAACAGCAGCAGCAATAACAGCGGCAGCAGCAGGAATAACTAACAGCAGCAGCAGTAACAGCAGCAGCAATAACCAACAGCAGCAGCAGCAGCACTAACAGCAGCAGCAAAAAGCAGCAGCAGTAACAGCAGCAGCAATAACCAACAGCAGCAGCAATAACAGCGGCAGCAACAGTAACAGCAGCAGCATTAACAGCGGCAGCAGCAGGAATAACTAACAGCAGCAGCAGTATAGCAGATCTAATTCCACCAAGACCAAACATATCAACACTCTCATATCCATTACCATGCCAAACACTCAGAGTTGTCACGACAGAACTAAACATTCAAGGCAAGACACTACTGGCAAATCAGGGCTGGGCGATTTTTCAGATTTTTTTAAATTAAATTTTATATTTTGTCACAATCATATTTTTTGTGCATATTCATGTTTGAGCTCTGGAGAACGTCAAATGTATCTATTTGCAATGTGTTTTTGCAGCAGTGATCAATGTAGCCAATCACAGACATAGCTGTTGACCTCTTGAATGTAATGGCCAATCAGAGGTGTTTGAGTTAGTCAGAATTCCCTCACCGCTCAGTTTTTATTCAGTGCTGAGTTATGCAGGCTCACATAACCTCTCATTAACATACAAAGTGTAGACATGATGCTTCACTGACAGCTTCATTGATTCTAAACTGACAAAGCCTCAGCGTTTTAGTGATTGTAAAGGGAACGGTCTTGGCTTGCTTTGGGAGGTTACAGCCTATATAATCCATTGAATAAAACCATTGTTTTTCATGCTGCTAAGAGGACTGGCTGCCAATTGCATGCTGCAAAGTTTTGGAAGTGACATCTACATATAGCTAAATGCTGGATTCACTCTGCACGGGACAGAAATATCATGTAAAAATAGTAGTGCATTAAGCAATGTAAAGGCTTCCAAAAACCCTATCTTTATAGTTAAGTTTAGTTGCTTGTAATTATGCATAATTTACTGTTATTACTATAGTAAGTACATGTAACATAAGTAACAAGGACACTAAAATAAAATGTTACCAAATCCTGAGGAAGAAAGTCATTTTTATGCAGTGTGTGTGTGTGTGTGTGTGTGTGTGTGTGTGTGTGTGTGTGTAATGGTCTCACACATCCAATGTTCTAATGAGACACTTTGTCACATTACAAGACTTTTTCGGTTCTGAACCTTCTGGCCTGTTCCTGTGAGGAACTCACACATTCAGTCTTTTCGCTGCAGGTCGTAAGATGGACAGCACTCAGAGACTTTTAAATGCATTTTAAAAAGGCATTTCCCATGGTGCCTTGCTGCTGTTTCAGAGTAAAGTTCTAGAGGAAAAAGTCAGGGTCAAAAAGCAGCGCAGCTCTCAATGGAAACATTGCATTAGCAGCGGAAGTCATTTAACTCAGCATCTTTATGCCATTTCGAGCTGGCTTTGATGTAACAGTCAGTTATTTAAAGGTGGAACGTGGAAACAAGGAGTTACAGAATCTTCTGAAAAAAATTCAAAGTTCCAAAGAGGGTTTTGGAAAAATTTGGAATTTAGAATGAAAGCCTACAGAGGTGTTGGAAAAGGATATTTCTAGCAGTTGTAGAGCGTCTGACTCACTGTGTGATTCGAGGGGCCAGAAGGTCCCGGACGGTTTGGGAATGCACCACAGCGAGCTCCCCCCCACGGGCTGAACAATTCCGACGTGCGTCTGACCAGCTGACTTCTTCCGACACCAAGAGAAAACAGCGGGATGAGTCAGCGTGATGGACCGCATCTGGCAAACACAGCGGCTCCGCTAAAGGGAGAGAAAGTTCATTAGACTTTATAAATATTATTTATGACCAGTAACGTAACAAAGTTTAAAAGTTTGGGAGAACTGTTTTGGAAACAAGTCTCTTATGCTCACCAAGGCTGCATTTATTTGATCACAAGATCCTTCAGAAATCATTCTAATATGCTGATATGATGCTCAAGAAACATTTCTGATTATTATCAATGCTGATAACAGTTGTGCTGCTTCATATTTTGGCTGAAACTTTGATACATTATTCTTTCAGGATTCTTTGATGAATAGAAAGTTCAAAAGAACAGCATTTATTTGAAATCTTTTGTAACATTAAAAAAGTCTTTACTGTCACTTTTGATCAATTTAATGCATCCTTGCTGAATATAAGTATTGACATAAAATCTTTCTGAACCCAAACACCTGAACAGTGGTGTAAAATAATATAATTAAACATAGAAAACATTATATCAGCAAAATTATCTAAAATATTTTTAAAAATACAAAAAAACATATTAACAGGCATATTAGGAAAATTCACAATTTTGTGAATGCATAAAAAACACCAAATATTAATAATTAATTAATAAATATGCTAAAAATGCTGTGAAAAACTGATAAAAATATAACCATGAAGTGCATATCAACATATCAATTAAATTTCAGTGCAAAACAACGCCAATAATTCTCTGAACAAAACACTTTATTTATTATTAACTATTACTTTTATGGATTATTAATTTTATGGGTTGTTAACCCATATTAAAGGTGTCTTTGATTATGATTTCACTTTTTTAACTTTAGTTAGTGTGTAATGTTACTGTTTGTGCATAAACAACATCTGCAAAGTTACGACGCTCAAAGTTCAATGCAAATATAGTATTTTCTTTTACAGAAATCGCTTTTTAAGGACAACAAATGGCTGGTAGGGACTACAACAAGCTTCTTCCTGGGTTGGTGACATCACAAACCCCAAAATTTACATAAGCCCTGCCCCCAAAAACACACAACAAAGCAGGTGAGGCCATGTTGGGCTGCTTTAGAGAAGACGAAGAGTTGTTGTAGTAGAGTGTTGTTACCATGCCGTCATTTTACGCCGGACTGCTTACTGCCGGAAAGCTCAGAAACGTCCAGTTTCATTCTAAAAGTTGTAACTTCTTAAGTCTCTCCATCAGTGTCCGGTTTGAACAATGTAAGGCTGAACACCGTTACTGACAATCCTCATTTTGGTTGCGTGAGATTCTCCTGCTTTGTTGTTGTTGAGCAACCGAAGCATGAGCTGTTAAAGCTCCGCCCTCTTCTGGAGCAGAAGCTCATTTGCATTTAAAGAGACACACACAAAAACGGCATGTTTTTGCTCACACCCAAATAGGAGCACATTTTGACAAGCTATAATAAATGATCTGTGGGGTATTTTGAGCTGAAACTTCACAGACACATTCTGTGGACACCAGAGACTTATATTACATCTTGTGAAATGGGCATTACAGGTCCCCTTTAAATGTCATCTGGGCCATATTTACTGACGAATCTAATCAGACACCAACAACAAACAATGTGGGAAATGTTTTTTTCTCCATTTTAAATGTTGAAAAGCCTGTTATATATGGTAAGTGGCGTCAGGCATTGTTTTTCCCTGCTGTCCATCACCATCAGAAAAGAGCTGTGACGCAGCAGCGCTAAAGCATTCAGACACATCAGTGAAGACTTTCTCTGCTTCTGTAGCTCGCTTTCTTCTCGTTCTGCCTCTTGGGATCAGTGCTGTGCGCTCTTATCTGTTCTCTCAAAGCAAACAATAATGGACAGATCTCTGCAGGCCTGATAAACAAACAAGGAATCTTCACATGCCATTGCTCGACAGGGGCACTCATGCTTTGTGTAAGAGAGGGGACATTTATGGTTTGATAGATCATGAAAAGCGGGATATTTTAAGAGAGAGCACATGGTAATTTTAAAGCGTGTTAAATCTGAGCTGTCCTGATGTGAGAATGTGTCATCAAGATTATGCCAGTTTTTATGTGTTTAAGTACAGTAGTGCTCCAAAAAGAGTGAGCTGCCTATCTAGACAAGACACGTTCCTGACACAAAGCCTGTTTCAAAACATTATGCTACAGATGAAACACATTAATATGGCATTATGTGATTTTATTATTTATAATTACGTGATTTTATGGCATAGTGAAAAAACCCATTCAACATGACAGAAATGTTTTTTATGAATTACACTAAATTTAATCATATCATATCATATAATTCTCGTACCTCTCGCTATCTCTCTCCCATCCTTCCGGATTATCCAGTCCACGGTTACGCCCACTCCGCCCCAGTTGACCAGAGAAAGCTCCGCCTCAAGGCTCTGATTGGCCACGATGAGTGCAGGGCAGTAGAGCTCGAGCTGAGGGGGCAGTTCCACACTCACGGTCCCCTGAGCGACGATCTCCTGGTGACCCGCTGAGACGCTCACTTGAGCCTGGTAGCTTCCTGGTAGTCCGTACTTATGCCTCGCCGTGGTGTTGGGCGTAGAGCTGTTGACCCGGGGCGAAAGGTCACCGAAGTCCCATGAGAAAGAAGCAGGGAAGACGGAGGAGGCGACAGACAGGACGGCCTCGGAATGGACGGACACGCGGCGGGAAGGAAGAGAGGCGGAGAAATTCACCTGTGGGCAGAGAGTGTATTTAAATTATTATGACACACTAGATTATTAATGTTTGTGAAAGAATTTGGATTCATTTGGATTCATTACGACATCACAGCCTTAATCACATGACTGTAATCCAGAGGTCTTCAACGCTGCTCCTGGAGACCCACTGCCCTGAAAATTTCATATCCAATCTGTGATTTTAAAGTCCCCATGAAATCAAAACTTACTTTTTTTGGCTTTTAGTATGAATATGTTAGCTTTGCTGTTATCTATAAGCTAGTGTGCTCCAAAACAATGACAAAATTCACATTTACAAGATATAAGCATCCAAAACTTACAGTCTCTCACTTCCGCCAATATAGATCAATGATTTTGATGACATCACTCTACACTTCAGCTTCTCATCAGATTTTCTGTCCAATCAAATGCTCTCAAGAATCTGAAGCGTCCCGCCCCCTCCATTATAAATAGATGCTGAAGCTGTGGCTGAAATCGGTCACTTGTTTACACATTTACTAGTTTCTACATGGTGAATGGCACATAGTGCACTATATAGGGCATAGGGAACAGTGATTCAGACAGTGTAAATATGCTTTCCACTGGGACGAATGAAGTATGGTTTCACGTTAGTGTTGAACCACCGCAGCGCACACACCGTCTGCTCCTGTCCAGAAACACGAGAGCACAGAGCGGATCTTATGTGCATTATTGGCTATTTTAAAAAAAGTGGAAATTCCTGAATAACACTGCACATTTCAAGGCCTTTCAGTGGGCCTTTAAAATGATCCTGAAAATTTGGTCAACTGGTTCAGGTGCGTTTGATTAGGGTTTGAGTTGAACTCTGCAGGACAGTGGGTTGAAGACCTCTACTCTAATCAACTCAAGAGGAAGAGCCATTCTGGTCGTGTTCATTACTGAATCTCTTCACACGGACCTGAAACACGTCCTGCGCCACAGTCCAGTGACAATCCTTCATGACCAGAGGGTTCGAACAGGCGGCCGAACAGTGGGACTCGCTGATGTGATTGAGCTCAGAGTTGGTGCTGCACAGACACTCTCTCTGCTGACCCAGACCGCCGTACCGCTGGTTCTCATGGAAGCATTTGGAGTTGCACACATCCCGCGAGAACGGCCCGGGAGTGGAGGAGGAGAAGATGACCAGCTCCACGCCTGCTGCGTGCTCCTCGTCCTGCAGACAGCCCGCGTATGCCAGGCCTGAGAGAGAGAGAGAGAGATGGGAATGACCAATTCAAGCTGTCAGCTAACAAAATCTGGTATTACTTTTATTTGAGGTCTTTGTTTCATTTCTCTGCATTTCTCCCCTTATCTAGCTTGCTTCCTTATCTGGTTGTCTATTATGAATATTGTTGGCTCTTGCTGTTACATCCACCAGCTGAAGTGCCCATGATCTCCACCAAAGGGCACTCATCCCAACTCCCTTGCTTTCTCATCGTGAACCTCAATTCCATTGCCTGGACTCATTATGTTTGATTACTTCCACCTGTGTCTCATTATCTTGTTAATGCCTGGCTATTTTAGCCCTGTGTTTTTACTCTTTCTTTGCGAAGTCTTGTGTGTTACATTGCATTTCTGAGCACTAGTTATGGTTTTCTGTGTCATGGTTTTGATCTTCTGCTTGTCTCCCTGGATTTCCCTGTTATACCCGCATGACATGTTATGTCAAAACCACAGCTTTTTCTATGCGGTTTGGCCATTCGTCCACACGCAAACACAGTATCCGGTCACTGGAACCAAACATTTTTGAAAACTCCTGCCAGGGTGAAGATTTTTAGAAACTCTGGTTACAGTGTTGTCGTGTAGACATTGAGATTTTGGCTTGTGAACGGGAATCGGTAATAACTTTTTTCCAGATTTCTGACTGGCCAACATGGCTTTACGGTTAGGGTTATATTGCCACCTGTTGGCTTGGCATGCATTGACAGCGCTTCATAGCATGTTTTTGGGTTTTCATGTGGACGTGACACGCGCCACTAGTGCAAGACGAGCATTTGTGGTAAAAAGTATTTACATTTTTATTTTTTTTTATAAAATGATTGATCGCTTCGCTAGATAAGACCCTTATTCCTCGTCTGGGATCTTGTAGAGCCCTGCACTGAAACTGCAATTTGGACCTTCAACCCGTTGAACCCCAGTGAAGTCCACTATATGGAGAAAAATCCTGGAATGTTTTCCTCAAAAACCTTTTCCATTTCTTTTCGACTGAAGTAAGAAAGACATAAACATCTTGGATGACATGAGGGTGAGTAAATTATCAGGAAATTTTAATTCTCAAGTGAACTAATCCTTTAAGGCAGTTCTGAAGGCAAAAAGGGGTCCAACCCGATACTAGCAAGGTGTTCCTAATAAAGTGGCTGGTGATTGTATAGATAGTAGATTGTCTAAAGTGGACTATCGAAATAAAGTGTTGCCATACTCTATATTCCTCATGCTTAAATCTAGGTGCACGTCACTCACCACAGGTTTGCACACTGACATTGAGCAGCGGTTGGTTTTCCACCTCCGGTGGATGGTCACAGAGCATAGAGTTGGGTCGCTTTACTCTAACGCCTTGTTCCTGCAACCAGCTAACCAACCGCACAAGCTTACAGTCGCAGACGAACGGGTTAGAGCTCAGATCTCTGGGAAAAGAGAGAGAGAAAATTTCATAAACCGGCATAGGTTGAAAACATTATACAGCCCTTATTCACATCCTGAATGTGATAAGGATAGTAATTTAAAGAGCATTATTCTGCGCATGAGGATGTGGTCTGACCCTGAGGTGAGGCTTAAGTCTTATTTGATATGTACACAAATGATCGCACCGCAGCGGCGGAGCAATCTGTCACCGCAGACCCGCTGTTTTATCAGTCCAGGAAACACAACACAGCACTCTAATCTATAATTATTGCAGAACTGAAAGAAGTTCAACGGGGAATTTTAATCAGGGTATGAAAGCAGTACTTGGAGAGTCACAGAGGGAACGCTCTACTATAAAATGAAGCTTTAGCAAATGAAAACAGCAATAGACTAGACTATTAGACCACTAGATAATATGTGAATCATTATTAAATCGCAAAGGAAACGAATCTTAATGTTTCTTTTAACTTCAAAACAAGATTATAATCATTATCATTTGGCAAAAAGTTACTGCAATAAAATTAAATGAAACAATGTAGACTCCTTACAACCATTAAGATTTTCTGACATTATA
Organism: Ctenopharyngodon idella; assembly: GCF_019924925.1. Taxonomy (NCBI): domain Eukaryota; kingdom Metazoa; phylum Chordata; class Actinopteri; order Cypriniformes; family Xenocyprididae; genus Ctenopharyngodon; species Ctenopharyngodon idella. The sequence continues at coordinate 42,159,179 of NC_067220.1, forward strand.
TTTTCATGTCAATTAAGCACATTTTCTCTTTTCCAGATTCTCATTACTGTAATACAGTAATCAACAACATCTTGTCTGAACACAAATAAAAGCAACGTAATTAAGTTCAGCACAAATACTACCATAACTAACAATTATATATACACATACACACACACACACACACATGTAAGAATGTAATTATATAATAATTAATTTATTCAGTTCCATATAAATAAAAAAAATAAAAAAAATGTCTACTGAAATATAGTCATGATATATTATTTAATTTACTAATTTCCTCAAATAAAATTTAATAAAATAAAATAAAAATAAGAATGTATGCTACAATAAAGGATGTCATGACATTAATTTATTCAGTTCTTCATAAATAAAATATACAATAAAATAATATAACAGTCTACTGCAATAAAATATGTCAAAATATATGATTTAAATTGCTAGTGTACATTTATAAGTATACATGACAGTATAATTTGTTTACTGCTTTACAGTAATGAGAATCTGAAGGGGAAAATAATTCTGAAAATAATGCCAAGAAATCTTAATAATGAGAGGCTTCTTTTTCATTGAAGAAAATTTATGTGAACAGGTCATTTCTATTCTTTCACTTTTTTTAAGTCTTACCAAGCATAAACAAGCAGTTCACATGTCTCATAAGTTCTTTATTTGTGTGTGGGTTTAATGAAACTGGTTGGTTTTTGCGCAATGGACGTCTCTTCTAATGACAAACACAGTTGGGCAGAAATGTATCTTTCACACACACACGCACACACACACACACACACACTCAGTGAGGTGTCAGTACAGTCGGATGCGGGACTCAAGCCTCTGGGTGTGTCTGTTTCAGGATCTTACACAACGATGCCAGAACAGATCCACCACTCACTTATATAAGACAGACCCGCAGTATTGAGATCTAGTTCACATTCACGGCCATTCAGCTTCTTTTCAGGTTTTGTTGTGAATGTTCGAGAACACAAAGTGTGAAGGTTATACGTGATGTGTGTGACTCTGTACTTTGTGTTTGTACTCACATCGTAGTTAAATTAAATAAATTATCACATGTTCGTTCCTCGATGGTGGTGATCTGGTTGTTGCTCAAATCTCTGCAAGACATGAAAGACAAAAGTAAAATGTATATTATTGCTCAGCCTTTTTTCCTTCTTTCTAAGTCACTTCTTTCTTTTCCTCTCAGTATAATCGTTCCCTTGTTCAGCCGTTGGAGCAGCATATGGAAAAGTTCTGGAGTGATTTTGGTGAACCAGACAGAGAAAGTGTGTGTGTGTGTGTGTGTGTGTGTGTGTGTGTGTGTGTGTGTGTGTGTGTGTGTGTGTGTGTGTGTACATATACCGAAATGGAGCAGGAAATGGTGCAGTCAAAGCCTGAAGCAATGACGTTTAATTGGTTGTAATGAGCATGTGATTGAACTCACGATGTGTGTGTTGGAAATGCTCATCTGTTACTGTTCACACAACAAAGATAAACGTAACTGATTCACTTTTCTGCTTATTTTGCTTTTGTTTGAGCTGAAAGAATCGAGAGCGCCTGGTCGATTCACGTTCAGTTCCTCAGCGTTTGACTCTGCGGTTCGGGAGAGACTCCAGAAAGATCCGCCTACACATTCTCACCATATGAGCTCAAAAAACGTCTGGGAACTAGACCATCCTGCCACCCACACACACACTTACAGCACAGCTAACGGCCCACAGTCGAAGATCCCGTGAGGAAGAGTGGTATGTGATAAGAGTGAAAAGATACATATTGATTTTGTGTTGATAGTATTTTTGTATTTTAACTTTTTAGTATTTCAGATTCAATGAACTATGCTAAGCTATGCTAAAAGTGGTACCGCCAGACCCGGAGATCGGCTGAATGGATTCGAAAACGGTAAAACTCAACTGTTTAACTCTAGGGGAGTTGAAAAATTAGCCTATTTTCAAAAAAAGTGGAGTGTTCCTTTAACATTAATATTATGTTCAGTTTCCCTTAAATAAAGTAAAATAAAAAACTTTATTAATAATAACAAATTAATAAAAAAAATACATACTGATTTTGTGTTTTTAGTATTTTAGTATTTTAACTTAATGTTTAGTTTCCAATAAAATAAAAAATAAATAAATAAAATAAAATAAAAATCTTTATTATTAATAATACATTTTTAAAAAGACATCTTGATTTTGTGTTTTTAGTATTTTAACTTAATATTATGCTTAGTTTCCCATAAATAAAATAAAATAAAAATTAATAATAATAATAATAATAATAATAAAAGACATCTTGATTTTGTGTTTTTAGTATTTTAACTTATTATGCTTAGTTTCCCATAAATAAAATAAAATAAAAATTAATAATAATAATAATAATAATAATAATAAAAGACATCTTGATTTTGTTTTTTTTTTACATTTTAATGCAACTTAATTTTAATATTTTCCATTCAGTAAAATAAAAAAATGTCTACCGCAATAAAGGATATATAAATAAGAAATAAGAAAATTTCACTTTACCTTTTGATTTTGTGTTTTTAGCACTGTAATTGTATTAAAATACGGTTATTTTAATATAACTTAATTTAAATATTAATTTAACTTAATTTAAATATTTTAAATCATTTTAAATCATCAAAATAATATAGTCTACTGGAATGAAAGATCTCATGATATATTTCATATTATTAATTTATTCAGTTTCACATAATAAAATAAATAATTTATTTATTATTATTATTAATAATAATAATAATAATGATTTCACTTTACATCACATTGTGTTTTTTAGCATTTTAAACAAAGATGATTTCAATATAACTAAAATGTAAATACAAATTAAACTTAATTTAAATATTTCCAGTCATTTAAGTCATTAGAATAATAGTCTACTGCAAAAAAAAAAAAAAAAAAAGCACAATTGTAAGTATACATAATGGAGGCACTTGACTGCATTATAGTAATGAGAATCTGGAGAGAAAATGGGCTGAAAATAATTTCAAGAAATCTTAATGGTCCTAAAAGCGGATTCATTTTTATTGTGGAAAATATAATTAATCTATAACTGATACTTGAGGGGGGAAAAGTAAACAGGAAGTTGCAGATTAGAAAACAATTGCCTTTTTGCTTTAGCACAAGCTCAGGTTTAAAGCAGACCACCTATTACACATGCACACGATCACTCCAGACCACCCATTACAGACGTACGCAAAGGACTGTGTCTCAAGCACGCGTACAAACAAACACACACACACACAGGCTCGCGCACGAGAGACGTGGCACTCACAGCTCCTTGAGGGCGGTGAGGTGATCAAAGAGGCTCCAATCCACAGAGGGAATGTGGTTTCTGGACAGATCTCTGCAACAGAAGCCAGAAAGAGACGGTTAGACATTTACACACACACTCAAACTCTAGCTAAACGCTGTAGAAACCTGTTGATGAGGGAAGATTGAGCCATTTCAAACCCATATGACTTTCTGTCTTCTGTGGAACACAAAAGGAGATGTTCAGCTGAATGTTCAAGCTACTTTTTATAAAGTGAATGGGACTAAACCTTGTCAAGCTCCACAACTGACCACAAAAGCATCATAAAAGTAGTTCATGTGACTCGTGCACGACATTACAAGTCTTCCGAAGTCATACGATGGATTTGTGTGAGGAACAGACTGAATTTTTTTTAAAGGGGACCTATAATGCCCCTTTTAAAAGATGTAGTATAAGTCTCTGGTGTCCCCAGAATGTGTCTGTTAAGTTTTTACCTCAAAATACCCCAGAGATCATTTATTATAGCTTGGCAAATTTGCTTCTATTTGGGTGTGAGTAAAAATACGCCGTTTTTGTGTGTGTCCCTTTAAATGCAAATGAGCTGCCACTTTCCAGAAGAGGGCGGAGCTTTAACAGCTCACGCTTCAGTTGCTCATCAACAACAAAGCTGGAGAATCTCACGCAGCCAAAATGAGGATTGTCAGTAACGGTGTTCAGCCTTACATTGTTCAAACCGGAGTCGGACACTGATGGAGAGACTCAGGAAGAAGTTACAACTTTTAGAATGCAACTGGACGTTTCTGAATGGTTAGTGGATAAATTTATGTAGCTGCTGCGGAGTTGATTCAACTCATCCACTAGCATGTGCCGTCATGTTAATCTTTTGTGCAAATCCAGAATTGACCCTCGTTTGTGAAGCAGTCCGGCGTAAAATGACAGCATGTCAACAACACTCTACTACAACAACTCTTCCTCTTCTCTAAAGCAGCCCAACATGGCCTCACCCCCTTTGTTACGTGTTCTCGGAGGCAGGGTTTATGTAAATTTTAGGGTTAGTGATGTCAACAAAGAAAATATCTCCCTTCGCATTGAACTTTGAGTGTCGTAACTTTGCAGATGTTGTTTATGTTCAAACAGCAACATTACACACTAACTAAAGTTACAAAAGTGAAATCACAATCAACCACCCCTTTAAATCTTCCCCTTTTGCCGTAGCTCTCATTTTCAGCTAATTTGTGGTACTTTCATCATGGCACTTTTTTGGGACCACAACAATGTAAATCACTGCTCATTTGTGTAGAAAGAAAGCAAGCAGTACAGGTTTCAAACAACATGAGTAAATGACGACAGAAACTAAATATTTGGGTAAACCAAGCAAGAAGGCATTTATTTGATCCAAAATACAGTAAAACAATAATATTGTGAAATAGTATTACAATTTAAAAGATCTGTTTTCTATCTGAATATATTTTAAATGTAGTTCATTCCTCAAGTTCATATTTCATCACAGATGATGCAAAGTACAAACAATCAGAATAATGAACCAATCAGTCTTCCTGATTAACACACTAATCAATGAAACCAATCATGTAACCTGTGTTAGTAGACAAGCACAACAGACGGACGTCCACACGTGTGTGTGTGTGTGTATGAACTCTGTTCCCAGAAGAAAACATCTGTCCATTCCAGACAGACTGTGTAAGAGAGGAGGAGTTTTACTCAACTGACCGTCAACTCTGTTGAAAAGCCTCTGCTAAAGTCATTATTGTGTCAGATCCTCCTTAGTTGCTCACTAATAGGAGGAGGTCTTACACATCATCACGTTACATAAGACGACGTGTGTGTGTGTGTGTGTGTGTGTGTGTGTGTGTGTGCAACTATAGTAAAAAATCTGAACACTATCAGTGCATAATGAATGAAAGTATTGCGCTCTTATGTCACTTAGGTACTGAGCGTATTTTTAGCAGAATCAGATTGATATAGTGTTGTGTAAGGGTCTCGGAAAGTTTATTTAGGCAACTGGAATGGAAAGAAACACCTTCAGCTCACAGAGTCATGAGATGACGGCCAGGGTACAGTTGGGAAATCAGAGAAAAACTTCTGCCTTAAAAGAATAGTTCATCCAAAAATTATCCCATAATAGACTCACCCTCAAACAATCCTAGGTGTATATGACTTTCTTCTTTCAGACGAACACAAGTTATATTAAATAAAATCCTGGCTATACCCAGCTTTGTAATGGTAGTGAGTAGTGCCCGAGTTTTTGAAGCTCCAAAAAGCGCATCCATCCATCATAAAAGTTATCCATACGACTCCAGAGGGAGAGAGTCGAGTTCCGGCGAAAGGGTGACCTCTGACCTGATGCATGACGTAGCTCCTCTTCCCTTATATCGACATTTGTCTTTATAATGTCTCATTTTAGACATCAAGACAGGCATTTGTTTTGTTGCTCTATCCTCTGTGCTTCCGCATTCAACATTTCCCACCTTAGCTAACATTACGGCTATTATACGTCGGGTCAGACGTCACCCTTCCGCTGGAACTCGACTCTCTCGTGAATGCGCATATGTTTTTTTGTGCAAAAAACTTTAACATTATAAGTGAACCTCAAGAAATATATTAAAATAATAAAAACAAATCCATGTCATGACCCTTTTATCATGCTGGATGGACAAGCAGTTAAAAAAGGTCACGTATTAAACTCATAAATATGGAAATAAGAAAGATAGCCCCGGGTTTACAGCTGTGCAGGATTAATCTTTAAATGTCTGCTTTGGAGATTTCTCTCTTTATTTGAATGTTGTTCCTTCATTTATTTGTACAGTTTATTGACTGCAGAAGCAGTTCTGACTAAAGCTGATGATTTCCACACAAAGCTTCAGTGTTTCTGAGTGCCTGATTGCTGGAAAAATGAACGGTAGGACGGCCGCTCCAATATGAAGTAGCTCTCACGTGTGGGTCACATTTTCCATGCAGCATTTGAAAGGCTTGATTTAACGTCCAGATTCACTTCAACAGACAAGAACAGATTGTGGTTGTGCTGTTTTTCTGCTGGACAGAGAGGCGGGAACGCTGACTACACACTTACTTCATAACTACAGCTGGAAGAAACGCTCACAAGCAACCACTCACCAAAAGACACCAAAACATATCATGGTACTGTTTGGTGGGAAATATACCACGGTATTCTTTACAGCACTATATGTTAATCACTCCATGTTATGGTTCAAAGTACATGTTCAGGTCACATTTCATCTAAAAATCAAAAGAAAAATAGTAAAAGTAGATATATTTTACATAAACACAATCATATTAAAGGAACACTCCACTTTTTTTGAAAATAGGCTCATTTTCCAACTCCCCTCGAGTTAAAAAGTTGAGTTTTACCGTTTTCAAATCCATTCAGCCGATCTCCGGGACTGGCAGTAGCACTTTTAGCATAGCTTAGCATAGTTCATGGAATCTGATTAGACCGTTAGCATCTCGCTCAAAAACGACCAAAGAGTTTCGATATTTTTCCTATTTAAAACTTGACTCTTCTGTAGTTACATTGTGTACTAAGAAAATGAAGAAAATGAAAAATTGCGATTTTCTACGCCGATATGGCTAGGAACTATACTCTCATTCTGGCGTAATAATCAAGAAACTTTGCTGCCGTACCATGGGTGCAGCAGGCGCAATGATATTACGCAGCGCCTGTGACCCCCTGCTTGAACAGGGAGCGTGCCTTGCAACCATGGAGACATTTGTGAGAGACGCTGAGCAATATCATTGCGCCTGCTGCACCCATCTGCAAAGTTACGACGCTCAAAGTTCAATGCAAAGGGTGATGTTTTCTTTTATAGAAATCACTGTTTAAGGACTACAACAAATGGCTGGTAGGGACTACAACGAGCTTCTTTCCGAGTTAGTGACATCACTAACCCTAATATTTACATAAACTCTGCTCCCGAGAACACACAACTAAGGGGGTGAGGCCATGTTGGGCTGCTTTAGGGAAGAGGAAGAGTTGTTGTAGTAGAGTGTTGTTGCCATGCCGCGCCGGACTGTTGTAACTTCTTCCTGAATCTCTCCATCAGTGTCCGACTCCGGTTTGAACAATGTAAGGCTGAACACTGTTTCTGGCAATCATCTTTTTGGCTGCGTGAGATTCTCCAGCTTTGTTGTTTTTAAGCAACCAAAGTGTGAGCTGTTAAAGCTCCGCCCTCTTCTGGAAAGGGACTGGGAGCAGCAGCTCATTTGCATTTAAAGGGACACACACAAGAACGGCATGTTTTTGCTCACACCCAAATAGGGGAAAATTTTGACAAGCTATAATAAATGATCTGTGGGGTATTTTAAGCTGAAACTTCACAGACACATTCTGGGGACACCAGAGACTTATATTACATCTTGTAAAAAGGTTTAAAATCAATACTAAAATCCTATAAAGAAAATAATTCTTATTGTGACATTTTCATTACAGTTAAAGGAATCTAAACATAAAATGTTTTTATTTTAATTAATGTATATATTATATAAAAATATTTTAGTAAGAGTTGTTTATTGCTAATGTTTGTTTTTCTTGTAAAAAGTAAAAAAAATATATATTATTTTATAAAATTTTAAAAATAATTATAGGTTATATAGCAGTAATAAAAATTTGGGAAATTAATTGTCTTTGCAATAAATGTCACAGAACAAAAAATCTTAATAGACTTGATTTGAAGGCAAAATACTCAATATTTACAAAACAAAATCACAAAATGTTACTGTCACCAACATTCCTTCCCATTTCAAAGAGTTCCTGTGTGACCACAATCACATGGTCACTGGAAGATCCAAATATGACATGTTTCTAAAAATAGAATTCTAATGATGTCATAGAGAAGGCACTCATGCATGAGATCAGAATCCCTCCTGATTCACAGCTGGCATGAGGGTGGAAATGGGGTATTATCATGACAAATCCATATTCACAATAACATGAGCTATTCATTATAGAGCCAAAATAAAGTTAGCAGAACTGCAGCGTATGAATAGATGGAAGGACACGTGTTTCTTCGAGAACGCAGATCTAGTTACCTCCTCCTCTATAACATAAAGCACCACTGTGCGGCTTGAACATGACCATATAAATCTGACCTCTTTGGTTTATATTAGCAGAAGTTAGGCTCCTGTGTGCAGCTCTGCACCAGAGCCTGGGCCCCTCGGCGGAGCTGCACGAGGGAGTCAGCGTGCGACATATGGTTCTGTTTTACTCTACCAGGCGCGCTGATTTCACCTTATAAGGGCCGAAGGGCCGTCTGGTGCCACTTCTACTAGAGAGAGAGGGAGTGAAAGAGACAGAAAGAAAGATGGCAAAACAGCCCAGAGAGTCTGTTTCATTCCACAGCTGGCCATATTCATGTAAGACTGGAATATGGAGGAAATATGACACTTTTTCCCTGAAGTTCTTCATATAACGCTAAGTCTACACTGCAAACATCATTTGTTGACTACAGAACATTCTAGTTTTATTGTGTCATGTCGCTCACTCTCAGTGTAGACATTTACAAAAGTTACAACACAGTATATACAGTATATTATACAATTTGTGAAAAATTATAAACTTTTCAAACTATAGAAATTAGAATGCAACATTGGGGTGACATTAGACATTAGAGACAAGTTTGTCTAAGTCAAAAAATTAAAAAATCTGTAAAATCATGGCAAACTTCAGTATTTCCATATAATGTTAGGAGTGTGATGAGACAGTTAGCTCACGAGACGAGACACGAGATTGAGTTCACGAGAATGAGACGAGGATTAAGAAATCCTCAATGATGAAATACATGACTGGAAAAATAGTCTGCAGATGCATTTGATATGTTTTATCTTGTAATGAATGTCATTTCAGTTCTACTTTCTGAGTATGAATTATCATATGCAGTAAAAGACAACAATACTCTGTAAAAGGTTTTGCCGCAAACTCAATTGACTCTCCTTTATGATTTCATATGTCTCTTCAGAGCTTAGAACAACTCCACAATTTTGACCTCCTAACTGAACCCCTTTCCACAAATTGATCATAGAAATAAAAACAGTATAAATAAAAATGAATAACACAGGTTTCTCTTAGTTTTATTAAGTGCAAATAATAAGTGCAACCATAATCAAAGTACTCGCTCAATATCCAAAATGTAAAAAGAGAAGAATTTTTTCTTCAAGCATGATACAGAGCTGAGAGATGGTTACAACTACACAGCCCAACCTAAGATAGCTTTCATATTGGGAGATATTTGCATGCATCAGGGAGCCGCTTTCAAAACGCAGGGTATTGAAGTCATGTTTGAATGTGTGCTCGCGTTTTACTTTCGCTTTCGATTTCACAATCGCACGTACTCTGTGTATAGGGAGCGGCGGTGGTGAGCGCACATTCTACAATACAAGACATTTGTCATTCGCTTAGGATCTGTTGTGCAACGAATTAGGGCTGCATGATATATATCGCGATTTATCGCAAATTTTATAGCAAGCGATTTGGCAAAGGCTGCAATTATTTTATGCACAGCTTGTCAGAGCTGTACAGCTCTGTGATCAGTAGTAAATGCTTCTTCATCTGAAAGCCAAATGTTGTCTTTTGTTCGACAAGATGTTAATAAATGCTTCTCATGTCTGGAAAGATGTTTGACGTATGTTGCTTTTTTTTAAATGTACATTATAAGCAACTCAAACTCACAGTGCTTTCAGCTGGATTAGCATTTTAAACCATACTTCATTGACAAGCTGCGTATAAAAAAAAAACAAAAAAACAATCACAGCCTTTGCGATTTCGTAATCGCACTAAGAATTGCATTTAAGTACTATTTCAATGTTATTTTTCATATCGTGCAGCCCTACAACGAATCCTCCGACATGGTCTTGCCAGTCATTTCGTCATTTACTCTCGTCACGTGATCAGTGAACTCTGATTCCTGCTGCACTACGTACCACTATGAAAAGCAAAACGACAGTGGAGGCATAATGTAAATGTAATTTCACCCTCGCACTCCGTCATGGCAATATCGCGAGACAGCTTTTCACCTCAACGCGAAATCTCGTCACATTTTATTCTTGCTGTTGTGAAAATGTCCAGTGGCTTCGTTCTGAAAGGAATACTAGCAAACTGTGCCTGTATCTATTGTACACTGCCTTATATTTTTTAAAAACAGTATTTGAAACAGCACATAAACTGCAGTATGCTACATTTTATATTCAATTTTGTGTAAAAGTCTCGCATTTTGTCATTCCAACCAGACAAGAGAGAGAATGAAAAATGTTAAAAAAAAAAAAAAAAAAATTAAATACATCGTAGGATCTCACAAAGATAACATTGTTTCTGATTCAGTAATAAAAGGTCAAATTGAGCACATTGCATTGTGGGATATGGTTTCTTAGACAGTGTGCTCATTTGCCAAAATGCAGTAGATTAAATAGGTATTCCATGCATAACGAAATTTTGCATACTGTTCACAGTATAGCTACATGTTGCAAAAATAGTAGAAGTGTAAACATAGCATAGTATGCAATTCTGAACACAGCCATGGTGCAAGATAAATGGACTGGAGCGGTCAACTCTGACGACGAGGATGACAACACTGACCATTACCATCAACATTAAGCAGAGGAGAGCCGTAATCGCCACAGCAACACAGCCAAGCCACAATTGGCTGTAACCACGGTTACACACTAACCCACTAAACAGCAGTCTGTCTGTTGTGGCTGTGTCGGAAAAAAAAGTAAGGGTAGGAGGAGGGGGAATAAGGAAGAAAAAGGAAAGAATTTTATGGCACGCTCCGTTTTGTTTATGTTCGAAATTTCAGGAGGAGGGGCTGAACAATTCTCGCCAGCACTCGTGTGTGTGTGTGTGTGTGTGTGTGTGTGTATATCTTATTTATTTGAGTGAGTGTGTGTATAAATAAGAGCCAAAATGTACGTGTGTTTGTGTAAATATTGAGTCTGAGTGAGTGTATTTATGCACTCGAGCACAAATGAACATGTGTGTATTTGGTCCTGATAAGTACCAGATTGGTACCGTAACACCTCAGGGGCATTTGGTGAACAATCGCCTACTGTGAGCTGCCCGGATCTGGCTTTATTCCTCAGCTGGGCTCTTTGGATCTGTCTGACCCGGGCAGAGCTACCTCATTCTGGGCTCACATGTGGCAGAGCGGGCCCCTTTCCTCCTGGAAGTCAGTCCTAGGAGACTGATTAACAGGGTACTTTCCAATTGCCGGGAAAAGAGAGGAGGAGGAGAGAGAAGCTCCGTTCCAACACCAAGCGAATTGCAGTGCTGCTTAGTACCTATATAGGCAGCAGCCTTTTGAGAGGGTGTGCACACAGCACACGTCTTTGCATTCAAAGACAGACGGTATGGAGCAGAATGCAGTCGGGACACGTTTTTACTATTAATAACTTGACACAGTGTCTTAAAAATGTAGTGCTAATGGCGTGAGATGCTGAAAAAACAAAGAGACATAATAGATCAACAATTAGAAAATGGTGACACTTTACAATTAAGCACGTTACTCCAATCCTCATTTACACTGAAAAAATATTATAACTCTAACTCGCTCTGACTCAGTGAAACTTTCACATGCAGCATCTCATTTAATTACGTCAACACAACAAATGATGTGATAGGCTACTGGTCACAGAACACGCAAATAACATGCAAATTTTACAGTCATAATGTGTAAATATGTATTGTCGCCAGTGGCGATCTCAACAAAAATATCACTCGCAAATTAATATTTCTGGTCGCAAATGCGATCGGCACAGTCTGGAGCCCTGATTATATTATTTACATTATAAAATATTTACATAGAATAATATATTGAGCTGCGCTTTAATTTAAGACATTGTTTTACTATTTTTACTACTAATAACTTGTCTTAAAAATGTAATGCTAATGGCGTGAGATGCTGAAAAAACAAAGAGATATAATAGGTCAACAATTAAAAAATGGTAACACTTTCATGACAATTAAGCAAATATTACTCCAATCCTCATTTACATAAAAAAAAATATTATGCCAATTACTGTAATGCGAGAAAACATTATATTATTTAAATTACAAAATATTTACATAGAATAATATATTGAGCTGCACTTTAATTTAAGACATTGTTTTACTATTAATAACTTGACACACTGTCTTAAAAATTTAATGCTAATGGCGTGAGATGCTGAAAAAACAAAGAGACATAATAGGTCAATAACTGAAAAATGGTGACACTTTCATGACAATTAAGCACATATTACTCCAATCCTCATTTACATTGAAAAAAATATTATTCTAATTACTTGTAATTTTATTAAATTATAAAATATTTACTTAGAATAATAAATTGCGCTGCACTTAAATTTTAAAAGTCAGCTCGAAACGGAAGTAGTGATAGTCTTTTCTTCCCTATTGTGGCATATATCCAAGTGAAACGGCTTCTTGAACAAGAAATAAAACTTAGGGTGGAACTCAGTTATATAAAAAAAAACTCATTCTGATTACTGTAATGTGAGATAATGTATCTATATTATTTAAATTGTAAAATATTTACTCAGGACAATAATAATGCTGTACTGTTTTTTTATTTTAATAAAAGTCAATATAAAGCGGAAATTACGATTGCCTTTTCTTCCCTACTGTGGCAAAATTTAGGACAGGACTTGATTTTGTTCATCTGGAATTGATTTGATCATTGTTACAAAAATATTACATGAGTCAAAAACACACAATATTACATGAGTTTGACATTAGCATGTTGCTAAGCTAACACGATACGTTAAATAAGCATAAAAATGCATAGAACACAAATATACTGGGTCAAATACTGCATGGTAATTTGACTTAAGTATTTCTTATTGAGGTTTTTTGGTGATGAATAAATTAAAGTATATTCACAAGTGTCATTTCTCTAATCTCACCATCTTAAATTTTTTTTTTTTTTTTTTTTTTCACTCAGCTCATCGCAATGAGATTGCATTCTCGGTGAAGGAAACGTCTGAGGCGGTCTTATATTTTGACCAAAAGATAAGGTCTCTTGGGAGACAGAGTAAGTTATTACATTTTGATGGAAGATTATAAAGACATTTTTTGGAATAACTGCCAGTCCTTCACAGGAAAAAGCTCTTCACTCTGTGCTTCCTGGGACATTCTGTCCATTTTCTCTTTTTACTCTGCCGCCTCATGAGCTGTCTGGATCCCAGCTGGCTCTCGCACACAACCACGAGCCTACAGGCGCACATACGACACAACAAACAACATCAAACGTGATCTGATCTCAAGATGTTTAAAAAGACTAAACAGGTCTGATTGATTTCATACACATGAACACACATACACACGCATGGCAATGACTGTTAACATCTATTATCAGAACTAGTCCTTTAAGAAAAGAGTAACAAGCGTGTACTTAGGAGTGTATGAGAGATCACATCGAGAATATCACACCTATCAAAACAACACACACACCAACCACAGACCAGCTGCGCACTGACTCACTGAATCATTCGTGGAGTGATATATTGACTCACTGAGCCAGAGAATCATTTGCTGCATGAGCCGCTGACTCACTGTTTGTACAGCCAAATGACTCTGAATCAATGAAGCCGAACCACCACAAAGGCACCTCAAAAGTTTGTTTATATCCAAAAGTGACACCATATATTAGCAAAACTCCCTCCTTACCGGATGAATCCCACAAAGCCTGTCAAGAACAAGTCCAGGTCATTTTTCAGCCCAAAATCAAAAAAAGAACAAGAAATTATATTTTGCATTTAAAAAAATGAAAGCCAGTTTTAGGACCATTAAGATTTTTTTGCATTGCGACATTTTCAAGACATCTTTTTACTGTAATATGTGAAAAATATATTTTTAAATCGTAAAATATTTATACAAAATAATAAATTGTGCCTTACCATATTTAATTTAAATAAAAATAAATAACAGTAATTTCAGTAATACAGTATATAGTAAATTACATAAACATAATATCATACTAAATAAATATATTATACGAATATAAAAAATATAAATATAATGATATCATTAAAATATAATACATATAAAATTACATAAATATATTTAATAATATAAATATTTTATAAAATTTTAATAATATATATAAATATATATTACATAAATAAAAAAATATATAAATGTAATAGTCGATCTTTACACTTTTTTTCCCATGAAGCCAAATATTTTACTTATCTCAACATCTATTCAGCAATTCCTCTATACAGGTTAGCCAATCAAAACAGAGGTCATTTACATACAGTAGTCTTAAAGATACAGTATCAAAAGACAAAAACACCTTGTTTGGTGGAAGGAGGAAAAAGGTCATGAACTTCTGGGACAAATATGAAACGTTACCAAACTGTCCTTACAGCAGACCGTCACGACACAGTAGGCAAAAATATTTCAGCTCCAACTTTATTTACATGGTTCCATTACATAACGTGTTATCTGATTTTATACGACCCCTTTAAATACTCACAGTAGGAGAAGCCCAGCTGTCTGGAGAAAAGAGAGAAAAACATCAACAGAGAGAGAGGGATGGAGGGTAAGCTCCAGACACAGGAAATAGAGGCTCAAGAATCTGGAGCAGAGAGGAAGTCATCGATTGGAGACAGAGCGAGATTGAGAAAGCCAGATTAATACAAAGAACAAGTGTGTTTATACGTGTGAAGCGCTCATAAAAGGATGTTTATATGGGCCGTCAGTGAATGTTCTGCTGAGGAAATGACGTACTTGTGCGTAAATGCTAAATTAAGTCCTCAATCATTGCTCTTCGGCAGTATTGTTATCATTAACTAAAACTAACACTGTTAAAAATCTTTTTCGTTAAATTGAAGCTGAAATAAAAATAGATAAATATTAGATTAAAAAACAAACTTAAAGGAGAAGTAGAAATGTTGCCTTGGCAACTAAATAAACTGAAATAAAATAAGTTTAGATTGAAGCACTAAAATGATTAAAACAGAAATAGAAATGAAATTAAAGCTAAATAGAAATATTAAAAAAAAAATAATAATAAAAATTAAAAAAAAACACCACAAAATTACTAAAAACTACAATGAAAACTGAAATATTAAAATAAAAGCTAATTCACAATATTAATAAATACTATAACAGTATATAAATAATAATATTATTGAAATCTCAAAAACTACACTGTAAAAAAATGTCCACCTTTTTTTCTTTTTTTTTTAAAAAAAGTCTTCATCTTTTTTGCACTGAATCAGTTAAGTTGTATTTACTTAGAATATTAAGTATTTTCAGCTTGACATTTAAAGTTACTTGAACTTATAAAGTTTAGTTGGAATAACTTTATGAAAGTAAGGTGAACTTACTTTAAGTTTTCAGTACCAAAGTTCACTGTAGAAATATTTTTTGTTCACTCAACTTAACTTATATTTTTACATTGACCCAGTTAAGTTGTATTTACTTAGAATATTAAGTATTTTAAACTTGACAAATTTAGTTACTTGAAAGTTTAATTAATGTTTAATCATCCTCTGCTAAGATCTTGAGAGGTTTAATTGATTTGCAGTTGATATGTTTCAGTGGCTGAAATCAGATCAATTATTATTTGCAGTAGAAATGAATTTAAATGGGAATAAAAAAATTTGTCAACCAAAACTTGAGTAAAACATTTGAAAGAAAATAATTATTTATTTGGTTGAACTAAAAAAATTAGCCAAACTAGGTGAAATGAACATGATCTTTGCTAAAGAAAACATAAGTTTACCTTACTTTCATTAAGTTATTCCAGCTAAACTTTATAAGTTCAAAGAACTAAATTTGTTAAGTTGAAATACTTAATATTCTAAGTAACTACAACTTAACTGAGTCAATGTAAAAAGAATGTAAAACTCAAAAACTCACATTTCAAGAACACATTTCAAAACAGAAACAGAATCTGACAAGAATGCTATCAAAAATTTAGTTTCTTACCCTCATTTAACCCTAAACTCTTAAAAATAAAAGTTCCAAAGAGGGTTTTTTTTGCAGCTTTGCCATAGAAGAACCATTGTTGGTTCCCCAAATAACCTTTTGTGAACAGTTCTTAAAAGAACCAAAGAACCCTTTTCCACTATAAAGAACATTTTGTGGAATTGAAAGATTCCATGGATGTTCTTCATGGAACCATCAATGCCAATTAAGAACCTTCATTTTTAACAGTGTAAAAACTGTATATTTCAGATTGGTTCAAATTTTCAGTGCATTTGAGCTATTATCAGTCTCTGGTGAAGCTCTATCAACAAAATTCCCTGTCAAACTGTTTTAGTGTGTCTTTTAATAAATCTTACATTATAATAAAAAATAAAAAAATAATAATAAAAAAATTACCCAGAACATGTTTTGTGCCAATCCTGTTACATATTTTCTCAGTTAAATGTCCAAAAATGGCTTATTACAGACTTGACTAACCAATAAATCACACCAATCCACATTATTTATGGTCGATATTTTAGTACTTTGTGTCTAAGAAAAAACATCATTGAAAGACCTCATCATAATAGTTGAAATGGAGTTCACAGACATGGACCAAAAGCCACAAAAGTCTAGTTTTCATTTCATGGGGTCTTTCAGTGAAGACACTAAACGCCAGTCCTGAACCAGTGGAAAAAGACAGACACGCGATGCAAGTCAGGGACAAATTTATCAAGGACGTAATCACGTGCAGAAAACACACGCGCTCAGGGTTATCGAAGCCTTCACAGCATGTTATTATTCTTCCATTCGGCCATTGTGCTGTAACTCAAGCAAAGTCGTCTTGCTGTTTTTTACCTCAGTGTTGCCAGGGTTTGACACTTTACTGCCTCAGGCTCTCAGTGCCAGCGGAAAGAGATGTGAGAGTACAGGGAAATGTATGAGAGGTTATTTTTACTTGCATGGGAATGAACCCATAGATAAATACAGGAGTGAAGGAGGAGGAGAAGGAAAAAGCACACTGAGATGATCAAAAACATCCCCAAATATAACAACCACACTAGCACTAGCGAGTTAATGATGAATAAGTGTTCTGCTAAATTATCCACAGCCACGCTACAAATGACTTGCATAACTAACTGTGTCTGGCACAAACCTTCCTGGAGATTTTCGTCAAAACTAAGGCGTTTCAAACTGTTGATTCGGTGCATGCAGGAGTCAAACTCTAGATCATGTGTTTTTGAAACAGATTGTAATATGACAAATGTGGAATAAAAGGTTTAGTTAATGATTATGAGTAGTGTTTTCAAAGTCAACCATCTCTATAGCTCATTCTTCACCCCAAAGTTTAACACTTGGGTGAATGTCGATATTTAACTTCCTGAGCACTTATTTTCAACTAATAAAGATTTAAACCATTTTCGAACGTCAGAGACGTGCTGCAAAATATTGCCCGTCTTTATTACCGTGGGTGTCTGTGCTTCTGTGTACGGGTGATGTCATTATGTGAGACTGTCATGGCAACAAAATAAACCTCCCACCGCATATGGTCAGTGAGTTTTATCCCAGCCTGTAAAACACAAGTACACAGATGCACTCAGACAGAAACTCATGATTTTTCTTGGCCTGATTGAACCATTTCTGAGAGCAGGAATTCAGTCCTTTTTCTCAGTCTAATGTCTCCTTTCCACACAGTAATATCTCCATTTTCAAGTTCAGACAGAAGAGCAACCCCCAAACCTGGGTAAAAAGGAGACACAAAAACTAACACTGATCAGTGAAGGCCATTACAGACCACTGGAAAAACTGAGGATGCACCTTTTTTTATATTATATTATATTATATTTTCTTTATTTGACTATTAAATACAAATATAAATTTAACGTATATCAACCAAATGCTAACTTTAAAGTGGTCCTTTATTATGATTTCACTTTTTTAACTTTAGTTAGTGTGTAATGTTGCTGTTAGAGCATAAACAACATCCGATGCAAGTTACGACGCTCAAAGTTTAATGCAAAGGCAGATATTTTCTTTTACAGAAATCGCTTTTTAAGGACAACAAACAGCTGGTAGGAACTACAATGAGATTCTTCCCGGGTTGGTGACATCACAAACCCCAAAATTTACATAAACCCTGCCCCCGAGAACACGCAACAAAGGGGGTGAGGCCATGTTGGGCTGCTTTAGAGAAGAGGAAGAGTTGTTGTAGTAGAGGGTCAATTCAACGCTGGATTTGCACAAAAGATTAACATGACGGCACATGCTAGTCAATGAGTTGAATCAACAGCAACTACATAAATTTATCCACTAACCATTCAGAAACATCCAGTTCATCGTCATTTTGGCTGCGTGAGATTCTCCAGTTTTGTTGTTGTTGAGCAACCGAAGCGCACGCAAACCAGTACAAACCAGTAAAGAACATAATATAGCCACACTGACTAAAGCTATTTTCCTGCAGATGAAGCACATTACATCAGCGCTGATCATCTGTGGTCACTGAGTCTATGATGGTTCCTATTAAACATGAGCGAATCAGTGAATCATTGCATGAGGAGAAACAAAAGAGAAAGTTTAGCAAGCCCAAAGCGTCTGGCAGTTTACTGTAGACGGCTCATTGAGTGTGAACTGCAGTGTGGAGATGCTCGGTGCGCCTCCAACGGATTGAAATGGATTTCCAATATGCAATCACACAACTTCTTATGAAAGTTTGTACTTTGAAAGTGTGGAAAGCAAATAAGATGACTGAGGCAGGTTCGATTTGCGCACACACTTGTCCAGATTTCAGTGCAGCTGTGAACTTGAGAGACGAGTCTCGCGGCCAGATAGTGGTCCATCTAAACATTTTGTGCTTTAAATATTTGAAGCAGAAAAGTATTTAAAATATCAGACAAACATCAGCAGCTCAAAAACTCAAGACTAACTTTATCCTTCGTTCTGCATCTCTCGCTTTCTCTAGACAGAGAAGCTCCAGTTTGGTTAAAACTTCAGCTGCTTTATGTTATTAGGTGAAACTTAACTCACCAAAAACATTCATAGGCAGAGAAGTCTTAAAACTGTAAAAAAAAAAAAAAAAACAATGCAAAAATGTTCACAGGCAGCTCCTGTTGTCCATAAAAGACATCTGTGTGTACCTTCATGAACTAGGATGGGGCTAGTTGTCACAAACTGTAAATCTTAGCAACTATACAAAAGTCCATTTGCACAAATGCTTCAATATCGTCATTTCAGTATCATTATATTTGGCCCTTCTATTACTTGTGTTCAATGAACTGTATCTTTTTTTCATGGGCAATAACAGTGGAAATCCAATAAACTTTTTCTGTAGCGAAGACTTTCCGCTTTGTGTTTATACATAAATTGACTTTCAGAAATAAACTCCCCGAGAAGTATTCACTGGAGAAAAACATGCCCCCTATAGAAGAGCCCTGCAAAGGTAGCCTATTATTATTATTGCCAATTTTACAACAGTTGCCTGATGAAAGATTACGTTCTTAAACCTTATGCCCCCCAAAAAAGAGAGTTCAAAGTATCAGATCTCTCTGCACATACATCTGTAGCCTATGTGAATGGATAACACATGCTTGTGCTCGAGCGCCACAGAAACAAGAGTAAAGAACACAGTGTTCTCAACGCAAGGACGTATTGCACGACGCGCTGCGAGTCTACCTGCGTGAACTCTTGATGCATCTGCTGCTACACAAGCTGTGTGTATGTGTTAAATACACTTGTGTAAAGATCTCAACCTTTACCTTGGGTTGAGACATCTTTTTATCCACTTAGAGAAAGACTAAGTATCACTTTTTGGAAATGTTTTACATACGGAGATAAATCACATTCAATACCATATAAGTTCAGCTGGGTAATGAGTAATAAGTAGTGCTGTCAAATCGATTAATTGTGATTAATCGCGATTAATCATATCTAAAAGTTTGTTAATATATATATATATACACATATACATATACACACACATATACATACACACACATACATATTATAAATATATATATATATATATATATATATATATATATATATATAAACAGCACAGATTTGACAGCACTAATAAGCATTTATTGTTAATACTGTATATTATAATATTATAATATAATATTATATGTTTTTTGCAGGCTTAAAGTCATCATTATTGACTTTTTATTCAATATTTATTTTTTATATGTGACCTTGCAGCATCATCTCTTCTCTACTCTGATGACATGTTTACTGGCGCGAGGGCGGGGCAACCTGTCACTCACATGAGATCCACCAATAGCAAACCACAACCATCCAATCAATTCCCCATGGACAAAATCAAGTCCCATCCTACATTTGTTCTTGTTCGAGAAGCTGTTACACTCGGATATACGTCACAATAGGGAAGACTTTAAAGTAAAAAATGGTAGGCTATAACTGTCTGTAAAAAAAAAAAAAAAAAACAGCAAGAAAAAGAGAAAAGTCTCATTAAATGGCTGAAATGTTGAAAAAGTACATGTATTTTTCTTTAAAAAAAATACACAATTAATACAAACTATAAAAGATTTAAAATATTAACATTTGAAAAACTTTTGTTCGCCAACTCAAAGTCAGAGCAGTGTTAATATTATGCGGGAAGCCATTTTGTTGTCATGTGACAAAAACACAAAATAGGTGATTTTCATGTCACAAAACCCTCATCATTACTGTGTATCAATAAAATAATACACTATTAAAAATAAAGGTTCCACAAGGGGGTTTTCGCTGCAATCCCATATAAGAACCATTTTGGTTTCCCACAGAACTTTTCAGTGAACAGTTCTAAAAAACACGTTTTTCTAAGTGTGAAGAACATTTTAATAATCTAAAGAACCTTTTTCTACTACAAAGAACCTTTTGTGCAATGGAAAGGTTCCATGGATGTTAAATGTTCTTCATGGATCCATCAATGCCAATTAAGAACCTTTATTTTTAAGAACGTATTGAGACTACAAATTTTTACTAGATGGTCAGACCACTTGACATCGAATAGAAGATTTGGAATGTAGAATACAAAATGTATTTTCAAAAACGTGAAAACAACATGAATACAAAACTATATTTCTATGAGCTTGGCACATGTAAACCAGACTTTCAAAAGATTACTGCTTGTCCCCATCCCAGACATCCCCGGTTATGATTGACAGATAAACAGTGGTAGTCTGAAGTATTACACCAACCATCAGCCAACATTCTCCACCCGTCACCTCAGTCAGATAACAACAAACACCCGCATCACCTACAAACCCGCCCGGGGCATTTCAGCGAGCGACGGTCACTTACAGAGTGTGTGTGTCGGTCGGTAGGTCGGACGCCGCAGGGGCCTGATCCAGTCCGATGTTGGAACAATTAACCACGCACGAGTTTTGCGGTCCAACCGCCGTGCACGAGCAGTTACCCGGACACGGGCTACACGCTCTCCCGTCTGCCGTGACACCCGAGCGCGCCTCGAGGCAGCAGAGTGCAAAGAGCAGACTGGAAAATAATCCAAACTTTGGGAGACAGACGCCATGTTTTCGCTTAAACACAATCTGTCCATTTCTACAAGGCATAGCTCACTCGCATCTCATCGCCCCTTCTGTTGGTGAAGTTTTCCTCGGGACGCGGGGAGGAAAGTTCACTCTTTTCCCAGTTTTTCCATAAGAGTATCGGTGTAGAAAGCAAGAAAGCGTCCGAAATCGCGTTTTCCCCCAAGTTCGATGACGTCCCCCCTCTATTCCTCCGTTAACGGAACTAGATTCACTTCTTCTCCAGAGGAGGGGAAAAACTCAGGATTCTGCTCTGCCAGAAGTTCCTGAAGAACTTCCTCCCGTTCTCCCATCCTGCAGTGCCGCTGCTCTCCACTGGATGAGGCTTCATCTGACAAAACACAAACTACTGCATACTACAACTCAATATACTGCCAGAACTTGATGTTTTAGATGACTTTATTCATCATGGCAAGACTTTTTTTTTTTTTTTTTTTTTTTTTTTACGGTGCAGCACATTTGAATGTCCCTGTCATATGCAGTGCCCACAAAAATGACTCTTAAAGCACAAATAAAAATGTCACTGCATTGATGATAAAATATCAAAGCAAGAAGCAAGTTGAAGAAAAACATCCTCCAAGCATCGCTCACCTGCTGGTTCATGAATTTACTTCATATTCAAACTTCCATTGTTCCTTTGACATAGCCTATTGTTTTTTTGCATATTGGACTGTATAGTTTGTGTTTGATTGTGATTAGTGGATCATGTTGACACTTGATTTGATATTCTGTACAATGACATCCAGACATTAATTGTTACTTTTAAGCATCCAAATATGTTTTGGGGTCTTATTAGTGGATAAAATATTCATTTGAAATAGGCTACAAAAAATAAAGATGTTAGTGTTAAAGGGTTAGTTCACCCAAAAATGAAAATAATGTCATTTATTAATCACCCTCATGTCGTTCTACACCCGTAAGGCCTTCGTTTATCTTCCGAACACAAATTAAGTTATTTGTGATGAAATCCGATGGCTCAGTGAGGCCTCTATAGACAGCAATGACACTGAACTTCTCAAGATCCGAAAGGTACTTAAAACATATTTAAAACAGTTCATGTGAGTTCAGTGGTTCAATCTTAAAATTATAAAGCACCAAAAAACAAAATAATGAATTTTCAAAGATATTTAGTGATGGCGATTTCAAAACACTGCTTCGAATCTTTTGTTTCGAATCAGTGATTCGGATCACGTCTCAAAATGCCAAACTGTTGAAATCACGTGACTTCGGCGCTCCGAATCACTGATTCGAAACAAAAGATACGAAGCAGTGTTTTGAAATCAGCCATCACTAGATATCATTGAAAAGTCATTATTTTGTATTTTTGGCACACAAAAGTTTTCTTGTCGCTTTATAATATTAAGATTGAACCACTGAACTCACATGAACTGTTGAGTACCTTTACAGATCTTGAGAAGTTCAATGGGATTGCTGTCTATAGAGGCCTCACTGAGCCATCGGATTTCATCAACAATATCTTAATTTGTGTTCCGAAGATGAACGAAGGTCTTACGGGTGTGGAACGGCATGAGGGTGAGTAATTAATGACATTATTTTCATTTTTGGGTGAACTAACCCTTTAAATGAAGGTGTGAATTTAACATGAATTCAATGTTTTTGTTTCAGCTGATGTTCTCATTTTTGTCATGGTCAAGGTGCTGCACTGTAACATGAAAAGCTGGTAATGTAATTTAATAAGAAATATTTCAGTTGATTCTTTTTTCCTTTCTAGTGTTGACATATTTCAAATTAAACATGTATGTAAACAGTATTATTTTTATGAAACAATATTATCTTCATTAACATGTATTTAAAATATCTCTATATTCTGACAAAATAAAGTGAATGTGTTGCACTCAAGATATAAGAAATATGTTATGAAGCATAATTATTTTTTACATTCACATTCACTAAATTTAATATTTCTTCATGCATTCGACTGTTCAGAAATCAGGACATTCAGGACAATCAGGACTTTCTGCCACACCACACCTGCCAATGGCCAGTGGATTAAGAAAATTTACCCGCCATAAATATTTTTTACAATGCTGTAAAAAAGTAAGTAACCTAAATTTTGAGTTCATTGAAATGAAAAATTTGAGTTAATACAATGAAGGAGATTGGTTTAATCAATAGAAACTCAAAATAGTATGTTATCTGAACCAGACTGTTTAAACAACAACAAAAAAATGCTGTGATAACAAATCAGGAAAATAATTTTTTGCAGTGCAGCCATGAAACAAGCAGTTATTACACCAAAATTTGAGATAGCAGTGAAAATTCACAATTTTCAGGTACAGATAGTCTTCACTGTATAAATTAAATAAATACTGTATTAAAGTTACAAAAAATTACTCAGTCAAGGGCAGTGTTTGATTTTTCTTTGTCTTTTGTTGTTTGATTAACATTAAGGACACAGACGGCAGCAGGTATTTATTAGGCTGCTGTCACTTTAAGAGCTGCACGTATCCAATATACTGATACAGCATTTTCTTACTCAACTTAATTAAAAGTAAATATTTTTCAGATTATATTTTAACAATTTGTTTTAGTATAATGACAATGTAAAAGCACTTTTTCAATTATGGAAACAATTATTTGATTTAGTTGTGTTAAATTACATTTAATATTTCCCTCACAAATGGATTCGTATAAAATATACAGCTGCCTTTATATTCATAAATGCTGTCCCTCACAAGGCAATCATCATATTTGGAGGTCTTTACCATCAAAAAGTTTGAAAACATTCTGTCAGATTAAGTTACAGAAATCAGTGTGATAATTTTAACATTTCAAAAGATGACGTCCTCACTGAGCAATGCTAACTTCTTTCTTGCCATTGTATAAATAATCTAGTCATTATTGATGAAGTTTCTGAGCTTGACCAGAGCATATTTCTGAAAGTCTGATACCCTTTTATAGGAATACTCTCTTAAATTACATTATTCATTCTTTAAAAGAAGTTCAGAAGCAGGAATGATACTGAAATAACTCTGGAGACATGAATAAACGATAGATTCTATTTCTTACCGTTTCCTTAGAGACACCTACCAAATATGGCTAATTCATCATTCATGCACATTATTTTGCAATAACCAGAACCAATTTGATCTGTGACAGTTTTTGGATGAATTATTCATGGCGAGACGGGTGTGTTGTGTGTTTAAACTCTAGGGGGAGCCCTGCAGAAGAAGTTCAGATCAGTCTGTATTGGGTCATGTGTTGAATGTAACCGAACGCAAAGATGCAACTAAATATCCGACACTTGAGGAGACTATCCATCTCAATGTCTGTTACAGCCCTGCCTGCTGTCAAATTTCCAGAAGAACATAAGTCATCTGAGGACATGAGAGCGAGTAAATCTCAATCAAGCACCCAACTCGTCTGTCCTTCCAGAGTTTTGCCCCCCAGCATGTGCGGCATTTCAGGAGTCTGGGTGGCAGTTAGCAGCTGCTGCGCGTCAGTCATCCCAGCGGATGTCATTAAAACACTGCAGATGTCTGTGATCCACCCTCAAGATGAAGGAACAAGAGACCGCGAGAGAGACCGCGTGTGGCTGTGACACTCAGAGAAGAGAGGTGTGATAAAAGGAGGAAGAGAAAACGTGAGAAGTGACAGGAGGAGAGAGATGCCGGAGTGGAGATGGAAAGCGTTTTCATTTCAGACAGCCGCACAATTTAGACTCTTAGGTAAAGCTGATCCAGGCTTATCCTACGGTTAGTTTCAGAGTCTGTTGCAATTTCTTACAAATTGACTACACATTGTTCATTTACTATACGTTAATTTACGATGTTTCTGAATTAGCCAATGCAAGGAGTTGCTACATAGTTTTTAAGGTGCACTGAACTTTGTTATGTGGTTGCTGGGATGTTCAGGGTAGTTGCTAGGCCGTTGCTATGAGGTTATAGGGTCTTCTGGGTAGTTGTTAGGACGTTGCTATGTGGTTGCTGGGATGTTCAGGGTAGTTGCTAGGGCGTTGCTATGAGGTTATAGGGTCTTCTGGGTAGTTGCTAGGGCGTTGCTAATAGGGCATTGGTATGTGGTTACTAGGGTGTTCTAGGTAGTTGCTAAGAGGTTGCTATGATGTTTTGGGTAGTGGCTAGGGCATTGCTAATAGGGCATTGGTATGTGGTTACTAGGGTGTTCTAGGTAGTTGCTAAGAGGTTGCTATGATGTTTTGGGTAGTGGCTAGAGCATTGCTAATAGGGCATTGGTATGTGGTTACTAGGGTGTTCTAGGTAGTTGCTAAGAGGTTGCTATGATGTTTTGGGTAGTGGCTAGGGCATTGCTAATAGGGCGTTGGTATGTGGTTTCGGGTCAGGTTCGGGTTAAGGTTTCATGAATAGCTTCGGGTTCGGGCCGGGTTCGGGTCTGTAACTGAGAAAAACAATATAGGCTGTTATATAAGTCTTGCATGCCATCTTCTGCGTTGTGCTCGAAAGAGCGGGCGAGATTGGGAGCACATTTATAATTCACATTATAAACAGTACCGTTCGGTACTGTTTATAATGTGAACAGTACCGTTCGGGTTCGGGTCGGGTCAAACGATCTGACCACTTATAAATGCAATAACACACACACACACCCTCAACAATCTACATGACTGAGAAGCAGTGTGAGGAATAATGATAGCGCTGCTTGACATTATCATACATGTAGAGGTAAATATGAATATGTATCAATGCAACTTTATCACACATGTATCAAACATGCGTCTTACAGGTGCCTCACTGTCCTGATCTGCAGATTAGTTTGTCTCATCATCCTGCGATAAGACAAAAATAAGATTTCAAGCCCAATCTGCGGAGTTCATTGATGGGATACAGGACGTTTCCATGCATCCTTCCGTCTCTTCTCCCACCTGCTTTGTTTATTAAGTTAACCTTTCTTTATTACATTGATCCGTTTATTTTGAGCCTGTGTGCTCTGCCAGTCTCCACGTCAGTGGCAAGTGAATGTTGATGTAGTTTATATATTTAAATGGATATATTTGTTGTGTACTTATTTGTTCAGACTATATGTCTTTGAAGAGTCAAACGTCCTGAAAGTTGTCGTACTTGCAGGTAGCCACACAAATTATTGTTACAAAAGATTTCTATTTCAAATTAATGCAGTTCTTTTGGACTTTCTATTCAGCAAAGAATCCTGAAAAAAAAATGTATCGTGGTTTTCACAAAAAAATATTAAACTGTTTTCAACACTGAAATGTTTCTTGAGCATCAAATCATCATATCAGAATGTTTCTTTCTCATCACGTCGATGGCCGGGTGCATGTACGTCGCTTACCTGGGGAACACATGGCACCAGGATGCACTATGGGAAGAAGGCAAGCCAGCGGAGGCAGTGTGATGCTTTGGGCAATGTTCTGCTGGGAAACCTTGGGTCCTGCCATCCATGTGGATGTTACTTTGACACGTAAGCACTGTTGCAGACCATGTACACCCTTTCATGGAAACGGTATTCCCTGGTGGCTGTGGCCTCTTTCAGCAGGATAATGCTCCCTGACACAAAGCAAAAATGGTTCAGGAATGGTTTGAGGAGCACTACAACGAGTTTGAGGTGTTGACTTGGCCTCCAAATTCCCCAGATCTCAATCCAATCGAGCATCTGTGGGATGTGCTGAACAAACAAGTCCGATCCATGGAGTCTCCACCTTGCAACTTGCAGGACTTAAAGTATCTGCTGCTAACATCTTGGTGTCAGATACCACAGCACACCTTCAGGGGTCTAGTGGAGTCCATGCCTCGATGGGTCAGGGCTGATTTGGCAGCAAAAGGGGGACCAACACAATATTAGGAAGGTGGTCATAATGTTATGCCTGATCAGTGTGTGTGTATATATATATATATATATATATATATATATATAGATAGAGAGAGAGAGATAGATAGATAGATAGATAGATAGATAGATAAATAGATAGATAGATAAGCTCACATTTTTCTCAGGCAGACAGAGAACACTACTGAGCATGTGTGGAGTAGCTGCTAACACTAGCTTGACTGTGATTGAAGAAATTGCCCACCGGTCTCTGAGTGCTGCATGATTCATATACCATGGCATTTGCATGGTTCTCCAAGGCATAAGTTGCAATCATGAAAGCGTTTAAACACCATGCACTTAATTTTTCTGACCTCATAGCATGTAATCTATCATCATGTGTCCATTGTGAGGCTGAACTATCAGACCCTCTTAAACCTTAAACATCAGCTTATTCTTTTCTGCCAAGATTGCTTTGCTAATGTTGAGTGAGAAGATCATCTGCATCACTGCTTATCTTTACAATTCAGTGATTCGGGATCAGCGTTTAGCAGATCACTGCTGTCATACGCATGAACCCATCACTGACCTCTGGTCTGCCGGGCAGGTAAGCTCAGCGACATGACATAAGAGTTGTTGAGGATTGGGTTGACATGGTGAATAATCTGCAATGCAGGTAAAAGCTGCAGTATTTATTCCCATGAGGAGAGATTTCACATTACACTGGAACCACTCTGGTCTGAAATAAAACACTGGCATTCATTTGAAATTTCATAACTTTTAACGCAGGAGCAGAAACCTCATATTAGATATGACAGAACTCCTGGAAATGGAAATGTCACAGTTCTTTATTTTTGCATTCAAGATCCTAAATTACTGCTTGCCGAGCTCCAAATGTGATTAAAATGGCATTGGTGAGTGAATAAGCTCGCTATTAGGCTGGAACATTATCTGAAACTGCAACTCGATACATTGATTAAATCTGCTGTTTTTTTATCTGGTGTAAGTTGCATGAGTGAATCAACTTTTATGTCACTGAAAAATAGGCCATCATACGATTCATATACCTACTAACATGTTTTTTTTTTTTTAAGTATCATTTTTTTTATTTTAAGTATACTATTATACTTTTTTCATATTTTGAATTTATTTTTTAAAGCCCCCCTGCAGTCAATAATTTTATCCCTTAAAACTCCTCTTTGATCATCAAAATGACATATGTAAATGACATTTTTTCCTGTGGAAATAATTTCATCATGCCTTAAAATAGCTTGAGTGTAACGCTTCATTTAGTATACGTGGATTCATGAATATGCAAATTAGACACCAGCTCGGACTACCTGATCCACTAGGTCAACTAACGCTATCAGCCATATATGCTGAACCAGAAACTGATTCAGAAGAAGAAGGAAGAGAGATTTATACAAGTATCAGAATGGTAACATGTTTTATGTATCGCTCTCTACAACGTTGGACACATAGTGGTAATTGATATGATTAGCCTTTGGCTTGACTATGTTATCAAACAGCTAATAATGTGTTGCTAATGTTACACAAACCTGTTCCCTTTCACCATCTCGGACGTCTGCCTTATAAAAATCAGCATCCTTAGAAACACTTTAAACATCATAGAAAGTCAGTGGAGAAAGGCATATCATAACATTGTAATATACATTATAATTCACCTGCTATATTGCTGTATGTACTCAATTTTTCCTGTCCCATCTTAAAGGTATTCTTGTGCTGCTCAGTGTCACTGTGGAAAAGCCCCGCCGCCCACGTTGACGAGATTGATGGTAGGAAACAGAGGTGGTTTTTGAGACTGTCTTTAAAGGATTAGTTCACTTCAGAATTAAAATTTCCTGGTAATTTACTCACACCCATGTCATCCAAGATGTTTATGTCTGTCTTTCTTCAGTCAAAAAGAAATTAAGGTTTTTGAGGAAAACATTCCAGGATTTTTCTCCATATAGTGGACTGCAACAGTTAACAACGGGTTAAAGGAACAAATTGCAGTTTTAGTGCTGCTTCAAAGGTCTCTACACAATCCCAGACGAGGAATAAGGGTCTTATCTAGCGAAATGATATACTTTTTAACCACAAATGCTAAACTTGCACTGCTCTGCGAAGCGCCACGCATTACATAATCATGTTGGAAAGGTCACGCGTGACGTAGAAAAACTCTCATTTTCTCCTCCAACTTCAAAATCGTCCAACATTGTTGTTTTACAATTTGATTTAGTCTTTGCACGTTCGCTTTGTAAACACTTGCTTGGTACTTCCGCCTACATCACACATGACCTTTCCATCGTGATTACGTAATGCGCGGCGCATCGCAGAGCAGTGCAAGATGAGCATTTGTGGTTAAAAAGTATATAAATTTAATTTTTTTTAGAAAATGGCCGATTGTTTTTCTAGACAAGACCCTTATTCCTCGTCTGGGATCGTGTAGAGCCCTTTGAAGCTGCAATTTGGACCTTCATTAGTAACTGCTGAAGTCCACTATATGGAGAAAAATCCTGGAATGTTTTCCTCAAAAACCTTAATTTCTTTTCGACAACGTACGCGTGTGATGCTGATGCAGAAGCCGGCCAATAACGAGCCGGCATTCTGACGTAGAACCTGGGAGCGCTGAACATAAACAGCGTACAAGAATGACTCAGAAGAGAAGATATTGTTGAATAAAGTCGTTATTTTTGTTTTGTTTTTGTGTTCGGTATAATTCAGCCTTCAGCTGGATCAAAGTTGAACTAAATATATTTCACCACAGACATGATTTTTCTAACTCCAAAAATATTTCATTTGTAAATATCAGACCCAGAGCATCTCAAGTTGTCCATATCAGTTTAATTTTTCATTTATGTTCTTGTCTGAACTTATATCAAGGCATCCTCTAATTGCATATATTTGCTCTTGAGAACATTACATCAGCCGTTCTTTGAGGAAAAACGTCTTAAGATCAAACCTCAGAGCGGTGATATAAAAGCAGTCCTAATGTAATTTCCCTGCTTAGATTGAGGTGAAACCATACAATATTGGTAGGAACATGGTGCTAATGCAAGTACAGGATAGTACAATACGAGATGAGTTTAATTATATTACATCTGTTGTGTAAGATCTGAGCCTTTTATTGGCAGTAGAAAGAAAAATGGGCATTAAAAATGCAGACTGCGAATCATAACACGCTGTACTGAATCTCTAATGCTGCCCCTGTCCAAACACAGGTAAACTATATTAACCTCTACAAGAGCATCTGTGTAAATAAATCACCATAGTGACAGTAACCAAGTAAAATGCCCATGAAATCCAATGACAGACAGGCATCTTATAAAAAATACATATGACTCCCAAACTCTGAGTGTCAGTTTGAATATTTTACTCCTCAGAAGCGACCATGCATGTGTCAGCGAGCTTGTGGTAACGTTGCAGAAATGTTATTCTAATGTTCTTAAAGACTTTCGATAATGTTTATGTATTGAATTCAGTCTGTACAGTGATATAACCTCACTTTGGGCTGTCCTTATGCTTCTTATGTCGGCAGTTGAGGAAATTTTCCATGCTAACTGCAATTTAACTGAATTACACTGGCGGAGAAGCAGAGAGAGATCAACACTAATTTTGTGGAAGATACCACCTGCCTGAACATACACTCACAAACTCAATATATGTCTGCAGATAATATTATGTTCTTCACAAAGGTCACTGCCAAACATGATTTACAGCACCTGTCATTAACCCTTTACCTGCTGTCTTCTGCCACAACCTTTTCTCTTTAACCTGTGCTTCACAAAGTAGCTTAATCAGTTACACATTTATGCCGTAAAATGTTTATTTTGACTATAACAGCCTTGGAAATGAGAAGAAAAGAGTCTGGTCCAAATAAGAATAGAGTCAGTATGAATTTTGGCCAGTAGGGGAGGCTATCAGCAGGGGAAAAGGGGTATTTGTCACATTTGTACTAGTTGTTCTTGAATGCTAATCGATATTTTTCCAAGTGATAGATATATAAAACAAAGGTAAATGAAAAATTGGGTCAGTGAAACTATCATATTAGTCAACCACTCAGTACTGAGAGGATAGATTCTTCAAAATGTCTAAAGCACATTGTTGTGCATTTTGTATTATTCAGTGTGAAATTGGTTTGGAAATTTGTAGCCTAAAAATACCCCGTGATATGTGATTATTGAAGCTTGTCAGAGCCGTCTAAGAAACACGGTGATGAATCAGAGAAAATCTGAAGATTTGCAGGAACACATGTGGATTCTAGTTAATCAATATCTGTAATTATCCCACTGTGAACTTGTCAAGTTCAAAGCTGCCTCATGCATGAATAGATTTGACTTCAATTGATCCCTGATGTGTGTGTGTGTGTGTGTGTGTGTGTGTGTGTGTGTTTTCTGTATCTTTGGGATTCTCTCAGCAGCTCCTACTGTCTCTGCATGAAGTGTGTATTGACTCAGAGAAATTGAATTAGCTGTTTTTTATGCTTTCCGCCAACACCTGAAAGCGTGTTGATGTTTATGAGTTACATCAAAATAAGATGTTTGTATATTCATTGTGATATTTTGTGTGAATATGAGTGTGTTGGCGAGCTTCACTCACACACAAGCTGTGGCCATACATACTGTAAGGATAAACTTACATGTCTGCAGTTAATGAAGCACATTCTTTAGGTATAAATATACTGCATCCGCCATCTTGTCATTGTCCTTTGATGAACTAACAATAAAAGAGAAAATATTTTACTCAGCTGAAGACGCACACTTCACACATCTTACCTACTGTTTCATACAAACTGTATATATTTATAGATTTGACTTACCTTTTGAATACTATGTAGAAGGGAAGTATGCATATTCTTTCCAAAACCTGATATCCAAAAATGCCAGCAAACCCCATTGCACAAAATGACTGACAGACATAAAGTGTTTCTGATTACAGTCTATGCTATGGCAAAGACATTTCATACAAAAAGGTCTTACTTCAGCGATAGGTAGTAGGAATATTTTGTCAAGTAGGCTATTTTAAAAAAACTAATTTTCCCCAGTGATGTTGTGATGAAAGACACCATCTGTTTCTGTGCGATTAACACCTGAAACAGTGTGTTCTGTGTACCTTGACTCTATACACCTCAAAGCTCTTTTGTTGTATCTGTTTGCTGCATATTTATGGTAAAAGCAACCAGCTGGGACTCTGTGGGCGTCTCAATCAGCTCCCTAGCTTCCAAGGTCGTGAACCAGTATGTCGTGTACATGAATTCAAGCACTGGTAAGGACAGTAAGGACTCACTACACATTGGGACACTGATGACTCTATATTTCCAGCGACATGATAGCGTGATGACCTACAACTACACGATTCTGAAGTGTGCATTCAGTGGACACTTTAGGGACTTTAAGCAACAGCTGTTGATGGAACGGCAACGGCGACCGGAAGTAAACTGTCAACTGCCGTAGCTAAAGAACGCAAAAATCGCTAAGCAACAACAAAGAGGACGGCGTGGATCATTTAATCATTTGACATAGTAAACAATACATTACATGTAAATAAAAGCAAGAGAATGGTTGCTTTTGGCATTAAATGACACACAGATACAACTAAAATACCACATAACCATAGAACATAACATTTACTTATCTAACCTGTCACGTATTATCGACTACGGCAAATCGACTATTTTCCTGTAGTAGACGGTTACAGTAGAACGTCAAGAAGTAGCAGTTAACTTTGCGCATGCGCAACAGAACGCCACAATGCCATTGCCGTTGTATCAGAAGCTGCTGCTTAAAGTCCCTTTTATTATCCCATGAGGCCACGGGAGAGGATTTATAAATCGAAGTGAAGCGTCACAACTGACGCTGGTGTGTTACGTGATAATGACAACATGACGGATGTAGTACATCTGAATTACATTCATACTACCCATATTCATACTATATTAACGGTCATGAAGTAAATTCAAATTCAAATCTAGTACCTATTCAGATAGTAAACGATTTCAGACACAGTGATACATAAGCACTTCCCCTCGAGGGAATCCCTGCTGCCATTTTGAAGTGCATACATCCTCGTCAAGTGGTGAGGGAAGTTTATTTTGACAGACTCTCGACCCCTCCATTTTGACCGAGGGAATGAGTCTACTCAATATACTTCAGGCAGATCCATAGACCACAATGCACCATGATTGTGACGTCGTCACAGCAGGTCGCGCTTAATTTTCCCCCACCCCACACAACTCTAGTGTGTTATTGGAGTTATTTTCACATTTAACCACATAATACTTGTAGCTACCTTAAGCTGACTGTTGTAGTTTATTGCAATCATTTTCGTTTGTGTCATTTTTTTATATTTTCTCCAACAGCCCAAGCATACACACAGGCTTATAGAATGATGCGAAAAACAAATTCATAAGGGAAAAAACTATAAATAATAAATCAGCTCCATTGCGGATTCCAAGTAATCAAGGGCTTAGTGCGTTCCATATAAACACATCGCAAGGGTTTCGCCAGTAGTGGGCACTTGTGCAAAGTATGCAATGACGTACATCCAAATGGATGAGAATGTGGGATGTTAGTGAAGGAAGGGCATAAAAAATTGGACTCAAACATAGCCGTAGTGAGTATTGATGCTCCCTGGTTTTCACGTTGCATTGTGGGACTTTTTTTATGCTGCCAGATCATCATTCTGCTTGACCTGTCTGCAGCATTCAATATCATCAGATCCTCCTGTCTACCCTCTGGACACTGGGCATCACAGGAACAGCTCTACACTGGTTTAAGTACTAACTTACAGGTAGATTTTTCAGGGTGTCCTGGAAGAAAACCAAGTCACACCAACTAATCCACTGGGTGTACCTCAGGGTTCGGTGCTTGGCCCCCTCCTCTTCTCAATATATGCAACATTACTGGGGCTTATCACTATCACTGCACTGCAATTCAGTTCTTTCATCTCAGCCTGGATGAAAGAACGCTATTTCCAACTCAATCTAGTAAAGATGGAGCTTCTTGTCTTCTTAGCCAGTCAAGCAATTCAGCACAGTATTACCATTAAGGAAGGAGCATTGATAACACCATACAAGGGAGGAAGGACCATGTTTAGTCTTCAATGAACCCCAAAAGTGCAGGTTCTCTGTTCTTTATGTCCTCTATGGATAAAAAAAAAAGAAAAAGAAAAAAAAAACTCTTCTATGTGTCAGTGCACTGGTAGGATTTAAATGGCCGACTCCCTGATCAGTGCCCTGATTACTGAACTAGGGATCTGATTGAGACACCCTTTGTTTCCCGCTGAGAAATGAATTAGCTATGTAATGAGGTGCCACTGTCAAACCGCCTCAGTACAAATGTGAGGGTTGGAGGGAGACACCTTGAGCCGTACGCCTCAACTTTGTCTCGCACCTCCTCCTTATGAGTTACTTAAACTTGTTAAGGGCACATCTAGCTCAAGCTCACGTCAGGAATCAAACCTTTCTCAGGTCTCTGTGTGGGTCGTGCCATTTATTTTAATGGATAAAGCTGCTATAACTCATATTGGAAGTGCCACATTGCTGACACTCCTGAGAGGTGCATAATGGGGAGAATCTCACAAAATTTGTCAAGAAAAGGTCAAAAATAAAAAAAATACGAATTATATTTCGCTATTTTAAGATTTCCTGCATTTTGATACTATTCTTTGTAATGAGCTACTGAGAATTACATACAAACTCAAAAGTAAACACTCGAACACATTATAGCAATGAACATTTGGTTCAAAGGCAATGTGATTACCTGTAGATGTGAAAATTTTAAAATACCAAAAATCTTAACCAAAAATATCTGTATTTCAATAACTCATTTTTTCACAAATTGTGAAAATATCAATGTCTTTGTTGTTTTTCCTCAAATGATCATACGGCCTAATGTTATGTATGTTATGGTTTAAAGAATTATTTATGTGTGGGATAATCAATTGTGACTGAAGCGCGCGCACGGCTTGACTGCAGGATTGCGACTAAACTGCGACCGCGCGCATTCTCTCTCTCTCGGTGTAGAGGGGAGGTTTAGTTCGATCTCAGAGTGAAGCGGGCACCAGATGCCATCACCTGTCGCGAGGCTCAACACTGGTGTAGAGCGAGAGCGCGCACGCAAGAGCTTGTCCTGTGGCTAATTCAACAGATACTGCCGCTGACAGATTCAACATACACAATGTTTTTCAGTGTTTTTTATTTTTACCTACTCTTCTCGTCTCCTTCGTGGGGTGTTTCACGCCTCCCTGTATTTTACTGATACAACTCAGGTAAGACCAGAGTAACATTTTTGTTTATGGCGAGGTTTCATTTTAGTTAACAAACCATACGAGTTAAGGAATCTTGTAGTAATAATTGTAAGGATATTGTTAAGGATATTCTCAACCTGCTGCAGGACTGTTTTCGTTTATACACTCTGATGGCAATGCTTCTAAGAGAGTAAAATCAGAAAATCTTAAACAATTTATTCAGAATTGTTCAGTAATGTTTTGTTAAACCGCACTAAGTTTTAACCTCACCACAGACGAATAACATAAAACATGCATTTTTAGTTTCCACGCAGTTTGAAACATGTTATTTCTAAGGGGGGGAAAAAAAAAAATCATAAATAATGTCTCTGAAGAATGCAACCACGCGAGAAAAACCGGCACGCATCGTTCTTGTCACTGAGTTTATCAAGGTGAAAGCAGATAGTTTGAAAGAAAATGTTTGCAGCAAGACAGATCCAGTTGAGACCCTTCAGCGTTTGTTCTGCGGGCAAATGTGAGTTGCTTAGAGGTTCAGCAAAAAGTCTTAAAATGTAAAATTATATACTGGCCCATATATTTGCCACGGGGCTTTTCTGAAATCACTTTATATAGCCTACTACAAAGTTTTTGACAGCGTGATATAATATCGTGACAACATGCTATTTCAATTAATCAGCATTATTTTTTCCCATTACATTGTTATGGACAACAAATATTGTAAGTAATAAATTGTATAAATGTATTTAAGACATGTGACAAGTTGTCCCAACTTTTCCCCTTGTCCTGAGAAGAACACAGTTCAAACTTTCGGGTAACATCTGCTTTTATTAGTTGACTCTTGTCTGAATGCTGAATTGTGGTATCATTGTGTTGACAATTATTATTATTGTTTGAAGGATTTACAAAAATTATCTATGATTTAATTTAATAGTTTTGATCAATTTTAACCAACTCTGCTAAAGAATTTGTGTAAATGGACTGTTGACTCAAAACCTACAGCTACAGAGATGTGATACATAATAGAAGGGATATAAAATTTAATTCAAGTCTCTTAGACTATGATCTGTGCTGCGACAGACCGTTTTGACTCTCTGTGCTCAAATTCAGAGAAAATGGACTGTGAAAATTGATCTCTGGACTAATAAAAATACCAAAATCAATAAAAAGGCATTTTTCATTGCAATTGTTGCAAAAAAGCAATAGTTAACTGTGTTTTGCCTTTGTACAGTAGCTTGAAAAGGCTTATTTGCTCCACTAGATATCAAGTATAGTGATTCTAAACCAGTGGTTCCCAACCCTAGTCCTCAAGCACCCTCGAACACTGCACAATTTCGATGTCTCTCTTAACTGACATCCATTTCAAGTCTTGGAGTTTCTGTTGAGTTGAATCAGGTGTGTTTGAATATAAAATGTGCAGTGCTGGGGGGGCTGGAAGACCAGGATTGGGAACCCCTCTTCTAAACCATGGCTTTTTATATAGTTTTTTAAAATGAATCTCAGTGGCTAAAACGTGCTCTGCCTCTATGCAAATAGGAGACAGAGAGTGACAGAGATGCGTGTATGTGTTGTGTCACTTCAGTCTTCTTGTGTGGGTTTGCTGTTTTGGCTCTGATCTTTATAGCTGAGGTGTGATCATCTGCACTGATTCAGTCTCTCTGATCTCTCACTGTAAAACAAGCAGACTCAAGCACATTAAATTAACACAAGCCATATTTTGTCCCTCTGACAAACACATACAAACATAAAGAGAAACTATGTACCCTTCCACTGAGCTTCGTCGCTGCATTATACTCTCTTCCATTCTCATCCAGTCACTCTTTCCTTTTCCACCTCTACACTTGTTTTTGACCCTTTTATATCTCTCTGTCCATTCCAGATCCAGAATGGGGTCATTTAACCAATCCGGGTGGGCGGGGTTCATCCCAGGGGATTATAACTCTTCCTCCACTGGACTGGGATATTCAGGAACTCCAGCTGGGAATTACACCGCCAATGTGTCCGATCAAAGCATGCCGTTCCAAGGGAGCAGCACGATGGTTACTGCGGTCATATCATTCACTGTGTTTATCGTTGGACTTACGGGGAACACTCTGGCTATCTACGTGGTTTTACGCTACGCTAAGATGAAAACAGTTACAAACATCTACATTTTAAACCTCGCCGTGGCCGATGAACTGTATATTTTGGGCCTACCTTTCCTGACGACGCAAAACGTACTCTCCTACTGGCCATTCGGCTCATTCCTATGCCGCGTTGTGATGACGGCAGACTCGCTAAATCAATTCACGAGCATCTTCTGTTTGACAGTGATGAGCATCGATCGCTATTTAGCAGTAGTGCATCCTATCCGTTCCACTAGGTGGCGCAGGCCACGAGTAGCTAAAGCAGTTAGCGCAGCGGTGTGGGCATTTTCGTTCGTCGTTGTTCTCCCCGTGGTGATATTCTCTGACGTTCAGGACATGTTTAACTCATGCAACATGAGTTGGCCGGAGCCACGAGACGTTTGGTCGACGGTGTTCATACTCTACACGGCAACGCTCGGATTCTTCGGCCCCCTGCTGGTCATCTGCATGTGTTACCTTCTCATCGTGGTCAAAGTGAAGTCGTCCGGTGCGCGGGCGGGATTTACAAAGCGCCGGCGCTCCGAGCGGAAGGTGACCCGCATGGTGGTGGTGATCGTGGTGGTGTTCGTCCTCTGCTGGCTGCCGTTCTACATCATAAACATCGTAAACCTGGTCTTCATACTCCCAGAGAACAGCGTGATGGTAGGGGTGTACTTTTTCGCAGTCATCCTGTCGTACGCCAACAGCTGTGCCAATCCGCTGCTCTACGGGTTCCTGTCCGACAACTTCAAGCAGAGCTTCCGGAAGGTCCTGTGCGTGCGCAAGGCAAATGGCGTGGAGGATGGCGATCCCAGTGTGCCGCGGACAGAGAAAACGACGACCCACGACTCCTTCCTGACACCTCGGAACAATGACTTCAATGGACACGTACAGGGCAGCCAGGTACAGTCACTCTGAAAGCACAACACACATTGTTTAATGAGTTTGTTGAATGTTTATATTGCTAGAACATTGATATTTTCAGTCTAACATTTCAGTCTAACATTCAGTTTCAGTCAACATTCTGTTGTTTGCATTTGTCTGATGTGTTTGATTTTTTTGATCATGAAAGTTTGGTAACACTTTACAATAAGATTCCAATTATTATTGTTAAAGTCAGCATGAAATGGAAGTTTTTTCTTCCCTACTGTGAAGTATATCTTAGTGAAACGGCTTCTCGAACAAGAATAAAATATAGGGCGGGACTTGATTTTGTCCATGAGGTATTGATTGGATGGTTGTGGTTTGCTATTGGTTGATCTCATGTGAGTGACAGGTTGCCCCACCCTCTCGGTAGTAAACACGGCATCAGAAAAGAAAAGAGATGAGCTGCAAGAGGGAGGGGAAGTTGCTTTGATCAAAGACTAATTAAAATTTCAGAATTAAAATTTCCTGATAATTTACTCACCCCCATGTCATCCAATATGTTTATGTCTTTCTTTCTTCAGTCGAAAAGAAATTAAGGTTTTTGAGGAAAACATTCCAGGATTTTTCTCCATATAGTGGACTTCACTGGGGTTCAACGGGTTGAAGGTCCAAATTGCAGTTTCAGTGCAGCTTCAAAGGGCTCTACACGATCCCAGAAGAGGAATAAGGGTCTTATCTAGTGAAACTATTGGTCATTTTCTAAAAAAAATAAAAATTTATATACTTTTTAACCACAAATGCTCATCTTTCACTGCTCTGCGATGCGCCACGCATTACGTATCATGTTGGAAAGGTGTTTACAAAGCGAACATGCCTAGACTAAGTCAAACGGCCTTTACAAAAAAAAAAAAAGGTAAAACAACGATGTCGGAGATGGAGATTTTTGCCCTACCGCGGTACTTCCGCCTACGTCACACGTGAACTTTCCAACG
The DNA here is from genome assembly GCF_019924925.1 of Ctenopharyngodon idella. Classification (NCBI taxonomy): domain Eukaryota; kingdom Metazoa; phylum Chordata; class Actinopteri; order Cypriniformes; family Xenocyprididae; genus Ctenopharyngodon; species Ctenopharyngodon idella. Next base: position 42,198,885 of record NC_067220.1, read on the forward strand.
TGATTACGTAATGCGTGGCGGATCGCAGAGCAGTGCAAGATGAGCATTTGTGGTTAAAAAGTATATACATTTTTATTTTTGTTAAAAAAACGACGGATCGTTTCACTAGATAAGACCTTTATTCCACATCTGGGATCGTGTAGAGCTCTTTAAAGCTGCACTGAAACTGCAATTTGGACCTTCAACCCGTTGAACCCCAGTGAAGTCTACTATATGGAGAAAAATCCTGGAATGATTTCCTCAAAAACCTTAATTTCTTTTCGACTGAAGAAAGAAAGACATAAACATCTTGGATGACATGAGGGTGAGTAAATTATCAGGAAATTTTAATTCTGAACTGAACTAATCCTTTAATAAATACTGTAACAAATACACTGCTCATTGCAAGTTAGTGTTAGTAAATGCATTAACTAATGGGACCTTATTGTAAAGTGTTACTGAAAGTTATCGAGAGTTGGTTATTTAAGTCATAGTTTAAGTCATGAAAATCCTGTCATCATTTACTCACCTTTATGTCATTTCAAAACTGTCTTCTGTGCAACAAGTGAGATTTTTAGCAGAAATGTCTTACTGTGACCAAAAAGGAAAGAAAAAAAAAAGAAAAGAAAATCACCCAAACATGATTCAGAACACATAATAATATAGCATTTAAATCATATGATCTACTTAAGATTGCTCTAGATAGCATGAAGGTCAGTAAATGATGACAGAATTGTTACTTTTTGGTGAACTAGTCCTTTAACTTGTTTTCTAGAAGAAGGAAAACAGTTACTGCCAGTTGGTTTTTGGCCCTTCGCTAGTGTGTTTGTGAATCCTCTGTAGATTACAAACATGTTGAGAATTTCACATTCGATAGAGCTGCCAACATGTTGCTCCTTCCTCACTCCCCAAAGAGACAATCTCAGTGAAATTGATTTAGTGAGCAGAAAAAATGGAGCGAGAGAGAGAGAGCGATTGTAAGTGTGTGGGTCTTCCTGTCCATCAGTCGTAACCTCCTTAGTGCCCTTAGGGAGAACACTACTCATATGTTCCCAATAAACATTCCCAATGTCCGTGGATATTAGCATCTGTATGTGTTTGTGTGTGAAAGAAGAGGAAAGAAAGGGCTGACCAAAATCTTTTTGTATCACATTAATGGTTTAAATCACAACAATACCACCAGTTAAAATAGTTTGTCACAACACGATACTACATTATATGTGTTATTTTATGCCTTTACAACAATTCTAAATAATATAAAATGAGCAGGCCAAACTTTTGACCAGTAATGTAGTTATTTTTGGTGGAAGTTCAACAAATAAATGGTTAAACAACCATGTGGTAAATATTACCACATTGTTATTTGACATTATTAGACGCGCTATTTTTTGGATATTTAATTAAAATCATAAAATTTAATTACTTATCAATAACAAATCATTGTTATTTTCATTGATTCCAAACAAGAGATATTTCTTCAAACATTTTACGATATATATTATGCCTGAATTACTATAAAAAGATTGAAATTTTTACTTTAATTTGTGATTGGATGAACCACACTTGAGTTTTTGTTAAAATAATCAATATACACACTTTTTACCAGTTATATTTTATCACATTGCTCAGCCCGACTAGAAGAGATGATGAAATGGAAGTATTTTACGGTGTTATAGTTCAGCTTGACCAAGTGGACCATGAGGGAATATAAGTATGTGTGTGTAAAAATGTGAATGTATTATGAGAGTATCCTTCTGGGAGTGAGATCAGACGATCCCATGCTTCATTCATTGGGGAAATCAAAGCAGTACGGCTCTAGAGACTGAATCAGATCTGTATGACTGAAGAATCTCTTGCCTTTGATGGACATCACAGCATCTGATCTGGGATCAATGCGAAAAAGCCAGTCCCTTTAAGTCATTACTGCATCCACAGAGCTGATATCAGATCTAATGTCTCTCTGCGGCAGACCGGCTTTCCCTGCTTTGACTGATACTGAATGTGATTGGTGGAGACACCAGACACACATTCACTCTCTCTCTTTTAGTCCTTTTCCACCACTGCTGGAGACGGAGACTGATTTGGCTCCATTCTGCATGTTTACACAGCAGAAAAATTGGCTTGACAACGGACCCTTAAACCTGCTGGTCTCAAACCAGGAATCAGTCCAAGTTTTCCGAACAACAAATCGCTCTGGCACAAAACAAATAGTGCATCGCTCTCATTATAAAAAACAAACTTGTATACACTGGAAGTAATACATAGATTTGTTTTACAGACACTATTTTCGTCAAGCTATGTACATAGCTACTCTGGCAACTTTATTTTCCTTGCCTGTGTGAAATAAAAATATTTTATTTTAACATATCTATAAATTTAAAACATCTAATATATATTTATTTAATTATATAATATGAATTTCATATGTTATATATGTCATATTTTGTCTCTCAAGACAAGTAGTGGGTAATGCACGCCAGACCTAATTGCGGTTCACAGATCCCACGTCCGAGCAGCATCTCCGGCATCATTCTGGTGGAAAAGGGTTATTTTTCTCTCTCGCTCTCACAGTTTTATGGAGTACCAGCAGGGAATCTCAGAGACAAATCTGAATTAGAACCACATTGTGCAGCAGTAAGAATGTTATTCTACTGAACGAGAAACAGGAAAAAAGAAAAAAAAAACATAAGGAAAGGAAAATGGGGGGAAATGTTGGGGAAAATTAAGGGCTGAATGTTGTGCGTGTGAGTCTTCTATTTTTACATGTGTAATTTAAAGGCAGAGTTCACCTAAAAATGTAATCCAGTCCTTATTTTCTTATCATGATGTTATTTCAAAACAGCCACATGCTGTTGTTTTCTCTGTGGAACACAATTGGAGATATGCTGAAGAAACTCCCAGCAGGTTTTGAAATAAATAAAGGCAGAATTTTCATTATTGGGTTCTTAATTTCTGAATTTCTAACCCAGCTAACAGGGAACGTTCTCAGAACTTTAGCTAAAGTTATCAACAAACATTTTTTCAGTAACATTAATAGAACGTTCATTCATAATTATCTGATCTTTGATAATGTTCTCAAAATGTTAGCACAAAAACTTTATTTACATGATTTGTTCCGAAATGTTTTTTAGAAAAAATATTTTTTAAAAACTGGATGTTTTGAACATTCAGAAATAATAGTTTTCATAACTTAATGGGAATGGTAGCGTTCTTAGAATATATTTTTGTTAGCTGGGAAACTGCAAATGAAAGGATTAGTTCACTTCAGTATTACAATTTCCTGATAATTTACTCACTCCCATGTCATCCAAGATGTTTATGTCTTTCTTTCTTCAGTCGAAAAGAAATTATGGTTTTTGAGGAAAACATTCTTCTTCCATATAGTGGACTTCACTGGGGTTCAACGGGTTGAAGGTCCAAATGTCAGTTTCAGTGCAGCTTCAAAAAGCTATACACGATCCCAGACGAGGAATAAGAGTCTTATCTAGAGAAACCATCTGTCATTTTCTAAAAAAAAAAAATAATTTATATACTTTCTAACCACAAATACTCGTCTTGCACTGCTCTTTGATCCACCACGCATTACATAATCACGTTGGAAAGGTCACACGTGACGTAGGCCTTCAATTTGGACCTTCAACCCGTTGAACCCCACTATATGGAGAAAAATCCTGGAATGTTTTCCTCAAAAACCTTAATTTCTTTTTGACTGAAGAAAGAACGACATGAACATCTTGGATAACATGGGTGTGAGTAAATTATCAGGAAATTTTAATTCTGAACTGAACTAATCCTTTAACATCATCAACCACCACACACACACACACACACACACACACACACACACACACACACACACACACACACACACACACACACACAGCACTGCAGAGGTGCCACTGTCTGTCCTGTTCTTTGTTTCTGCAGGATCTGCAGTTACAGTCTTGCATGAGCGCATCTGAGAGTCCTCAGCCTGCAAGACCCCAGATCATTGGCCAGTCCACACTCTAAATGCTGTTTCTCTCTCTGTCTGTTGTTTTCATCTTTATTCCGTCTCCTTTTCTGTGATTTATTGTCTTATCGTCTCTCTGTTCATCCCTTCGATATGTTTGTCTGTCCGCCTGTCTTTTCTTCTGGCTTCTTGTGGAAGGTGTGGCCTCAGCCTCAAGCCACGCCCCCGAACGCCCCAGTGACTCCGCATTCCCGCGCAGCAGAGCTCAGTCTCCACCCGGTGCCCGCCGTCTCCACGCCCAGCTCCAGCCGTGACCTGTGACCCCGGCGGGTTGTGAGAGCCCATCCAAACAATGCCAGGATACTTTGTTTTGGGTGGAGGGTGCAGTGTGTGCTGGAAACACCAGGGTCCTCACGGCCATGGAAAACCTGGAAATATCAGGAAATTTTAAAGGCCTAGAAAATCATTGAAATTTCTATTTTGAATTTATCAGTATTTCAACAGCTAGAAATGACTATTTGTGAGTGCAAATAGTCTGAGACCACTAATGAAAATCAATTTCACATTTTTAGAGTTGAATACAAATTCTTTAAACAAAAAATATAATATTAGCATAGCAACACATGATTTAAGATGTTCCAGAGGAAGCAATTTAGAGGAAACGTCACATGATTAATGTCACAAAATTTGCTTATTTGATTGGTGACCTAGAAATAAACGGAGCAGAGTCTGAAATATATCCTTATTTTACGTAATAGCATTTCTTTGTTTAATATTTTTCGAAACCCAAACACGTTTCGTTTATTTTCTGGTTTAAATTACATTTTGAATCCCAGATTTTCAACATGGTCTCAGACTTTTGGGCCCCATTTTTAAACATAACTTTTAAAAAGGATGAGAAAACAAGAGGGATTTAGAAGCGAGACAAGACTTAAGATACAAGTGAAGGGATTTATAGATGATGAATGTTGGTATATTGCTTTTCAAACAAAACTTGTTATCAATTTCCAGCACCAAACACGCAATCACCTTTTAAGCTTTCTTATTTACGATCATATTAATGATTAATGTGAAGAGGAAAATGAAAACGTACACACACAGAAAAAGTATTATATGTACCTGCCAGAGCTGATTGCGAAAAACTCAGCGTGTCCCAGCGTCCTTTACAACCACAGACTGATATACTGCATTCGATTCAATTTGGAAAAGGGCAATAGACCTCCAAGACCTCTGACTTAATACTTGGAAACTCATGCTGATATCTAAAACTTTATGATTTTGTGAAATGTGTGATGTCACACAAACATGGTAGCCCTCAGTTAATGATCAAAATGAATCCAAGGCCCTGTTTACACCTGGTATTAAGAAGCATTTCGTTAATCTGATCACAAGAGGACGACGCCAAATACAGGTGTAAACTAGGTCTAAAACGTTTTGAGCTTTTGACCAAGGTGAGCGAGTAGTAGAGATTCAAACAGCCACAAAAGACCGCCTACTGACCTAACGAGTAAACTTTATGGGAAGCACGCTAGCCAGACGGGATGTAAACTTTGTCGGCTGAAGACCAAAGTTTGGTTTGAAGGCGAAAAACATACCAAGCACAATGTTCTCTCACCATTCCTGATTTCTAACATGCACTTCTCTTGCGGCTATCAGAGCAGAAACGAAAGCTGATGCTTTCCGTATGTTTTTCTGTGCCCTCCTAGTAACTGTACGTTCATGTAAATTGAGCAAATTTATTTTGTCCATTAGATCGAAAGATCTGAAAAAAAACATGTATTTACCCGCCAATAGACCCTTCCCTCGAAGAAAAGGTGTAAATGGGTATGTGTCTCCCTCGTCTACTTGTGATCTGATCGACCAAAATGCGGCTTAATACCAGGTGTAAACAGGACCCAAGTACATGATGTTAAAACCAGTTTAGCAAACGTCTTCAGTAGGCTTATTATCGTTAACTAAAACTAAAACCATTAAAAAACTATTTCCTTTAAATAAAATAAACACAACTGAAATAAAATTACTTTAAAGACCCCCTGTGGTGAAAATCAAGTTTTTAATGTTGTTTATATGTCTATGTGGTGTTTTTAATATGCTTTAAGACAAACCATGTGCAAATTCATAAGTCAACACCATTGCTGAGTATTTTCTCCTTAAAACTGCAGTGAAACAAGACAGTCTCAAACCTGCGGTGTTTCTGATGTCACAAACTACCTTGTTACCAATCACGTGTCAGTGGGCTTTAGCATATTGTTAACAGCGAACTAGCAAGAGAAGCCAGGTTATCCCGGTATATTTTTCTGTTGATCTGAAAAATCAGGTAGATTTAGCAATATGGTGGGTATATGATGAATATTACGAGGTTGTGATGAACTATATGCCTTTCTCCACTGACGTTCTGAGTTGTTAAAGCGTTTGGATGCTGATTGTTAGAAGGCAGCGGTCTGACTCTGACATGGTGAAAGGGAACATAGTTTGTGTAACATTAGCAACACATTATTAGCTGTTTGATAACAGTCAAGCAAAAGGCTAATCATATTAATTACCGTTATGTTGTTATGAACGATACCATTGTGAGCGTTTACCTCAGTAAGTTGACCGAGTGGATCTCTGAGCTATCGTGAGCGAGTGGAGGTGGGGCTAATTTGCATATTCATTGATCCACGTATATTAAACGAGGCGAGGGTGTAGAGTTACATTCAAGCTATTTTAAGGCATGAAGAATTTTTTCACAGGAAAAAACATTTAAATATGTTTGGTGATCAAAGGGATAAAATGACTGACTACAGGGGGACTTTAAACTTATTTTGCTCCAGCTATTTGCCAAGGCAACATTTCTCATTTTCGTTAAGTTTGAAGTTGAAGTACTAAAATAACTATGTAGACATATGTATAAAAAAACACTAATGAATTTGACAAAACAAAATTACTAAAAGTTTAAAATTAACATGCAAACAAAAAAATCAAATCAAATTAAAAAAATATTAAGAAAAACAATAATACTATATTAATGATACTAAAATAACACTGGTTTTCAGATAGAGATGTGTGTAAAACACAGTAAATGATCCTCTCTGTCGATAATCGTATACCTGCCAAACAAACGCCAGCTTTGGTCATACAGGTCGAGTTCTTTGTTGACAATTTAACATCTGCAAGGCAAACAGTGGCGTTGCCATGTTGTATTTTATACATCTTCTTCCGGGGGTCAGCAAATCTACACTATTACGGTTGGACATATCAAGAGAATAGATGCAACTCAGCTGTTGACCCATGACATACTGGGAGCGCCTCATCTCTGGGCAGAAACTTCCCTTTCCTCATCTGGGGATATGCATTGACAGGTAAAATGAGATGTGAAAGATTGCTTCTGGACGTTTTGATCGTTCACATGTCCGAGGGGTTTGGGAATCTGGGGAAACTGGGATTTTTAAGTACTTTAGGGTGTGGTGTTCAACGGTTGTCGAGTATAAAAGGGTCAAGATAGCGTTTCCTGATCCGTATTGACGTGTTTAAATGTCCTGTACTCTCTGCCAAATGTAGCAAAGTGCCTTTTCTTGTCCCAGATCAAACTATCAAGACACACACTGGAAAATGCGAGACGTTAGTGGAGGCCTTAGAGACACAACCTGGTGATTTCTGTTGTTTGCTTTCTTTTGTTGTTCAGCTTCTTACCCTCATTGTTTATTGGTGGGGATTATTTCTGTTCATTTGCTTCATTGTTAAATACTTCTAATCATTAATTTGACTTATTTTCACTATGTAATGATATTGTAAATTTACTGCCAGTGTAATGGAAACCACGCCAACAAATATTATCATTGCCTTTCTTAAGTCTTTTCTATTGATGTTTGATGTACAAATGGTCTTATTTGCATTAAAAAAAGGTCTGGGATAGAATAATCCATCTAGTGTTTGCTGGCACCCTTCCTTACCATTGGTGGAAGCTTCTAGAAACGGCTTCAATGCCTTAGTTAAAGAGCTCTTCCTTGTGTGACGGCGGCCGTGTTTGTTATTTGTTCAGTTTGTCGGCATGTGTATTTAGCTGTTCATAAAAGCTATAAAGAATGTGCATTGCTTTGTTAATGCTAAATGTGCCTCTGATATAAACTTTGATGACGCTAAGAATTCAGCAGGCATATTTTAAGCCTTCATGTCAGCCAGCAAGCTTTACAATCAATACCCGCTTCTTTTATTAAACCCAAAGACTTGTTTGATTCTAGAGTTGTTGGAACTGTTTAAGGCACAAGTCAGCGCCGTCAAACTGTGAATGACGCATTAACAAATCACTCTGTGCTGAAGAGATCCTGAGCAAATGCCGTGTTTTGCAATGTTGTTGTTACTATTATTATTACTTTTTAAGGATTACTCACTTTTTATTATTCATCATGTTTCTGGATCCTTATTAGAGACCTGTGACATTTGTGTGAGAAAATTTAGAAATTGTTGTATCTTAAAATGCTTCATTTTCTGGGTAAATGCAGAATAACTATTTCAATTTGATTTTAATTTTTATTATTATCCTATATATATAACCCCTCTAAATTGTAATGGTGATGAATATGAACATGCATATTATTTTATAAGTCAAATCTATTAAATAATTGTATACAGATAACTCTTATCAGTAGTAAGTCATGGAGACAAACGCAGCACACAAATGGCACAGTTTCTTGAAAAAGAACCTTGTAATCATATATTGCACTCTTAAATGTTAAAACTCAATATCAGAAATCTATATTGATTGCATATTGCTGAGATTATGAGTGACAGCTGATGCCATTACTATCATTATACACGTGAAATCAGTCACCAGACCTCACTAAGTGAGAAACATAATTATTTAAGTTGTACATATACTATGTTTTTGTGTGAATAAAATGTATTAGTATGCATTAGCCATCTACTCTGGGCTTATCTTTCATTCTCTTTGTGTCAGCCTTTTTAAAACCTGAAACTGAGTTATATATTCTGCTGTTTCACATGTATTGAGTTTATCAAAATGCACTTTTGCCTACCAATAAATAGACCATTTTTCATCTTGCAAAAAATTACGTTGTTATTTGGTTGTTGATGTATGTTATTTGAAAGGGTTGTACTTCCCTTATTATTAATGCTAAATTTAGGATAAATTGCTGCTATTGACCCAATTTTACCATTGAAGCCTGGAATATTAATCTTTAATATACTATATATCTATGTAACTATGTGTATATATATTTACTGTATAATGTACAAGTTTTCAGGGCAGCAGCTGTTTACTCTCATTATAGGCCTCTACTGTGTAAATAGTGGTAGCCTACATACTTTATAAATATAGCAAACAATAAGCATACTGTTTACAATGTTTAGTGATGAAAGTGACAAAGTGTAGCCTAAACAGAAGTAAAATGCTATTTGCACTAATGTAAAACACTGGAGCAATGGCTATTCACGCTAATTGTATAAACATGGCACTTTGTATAAATACGAAGCAGAGGTTGAGATGAGAGTGTAAAACATTAAAATGAGTATTTTCATCATTAATCTTAATCTTTATAATGTGTAAGGATATTGTGTCAGACAGACAAGCACCGCTGTTACTGCTGTCGAATAAGGGAGAGAAAGTACAATAAAAGTAGTCCATACATTTCGTGCTGTGTATTTCAAGTCCTCTAAAGGTATAAAATAGCATTATATGATGGACAGGTCAAATTTAAAGCGATTGCTCGCAGAAAATCTTCTTGTTTGCTCTGCCCTTTCAAACTACGGATAGCCTATACCCAGCAAACACATAACGTTCCCCTAATGTTAGTTTTTGGTTCCCGTTTGGTTATTTTTATTTTTTTTTTTAAGAACCAAAAAAATAATAGGGCTGGGACAATACTATCGATGCATCGCGATTCAAGGATTGTTTCTGATATTTTCCAAATGCATCACAAATCAATTCTGAGCTTAGTTTTTAAGAGCAGATGGCGCTTAAGGCTATTTTTTAGCCACATGCTCAAATGCTCAGTAAGAAGAGCGCTCGTGCGTTCTGCTGAGTCTGACAATGTACTTGCACCGCAGAATGCTTTTTTGACGCCAGATTAAAGTAAACAGCCCACTGCAAACACCCTTGTAATTCACTTCAACCTTTTCGAACTTTATGAATGATTGTTTTATAGAAGGTTCAGGTGGTGTGTGTAAGGAATTGGAAGCAAGCAGAGTATGTTTCTAAAGCACACAGTGCCATCTGCTGTTAAAAACTAAGCTCAGAATCGACAAGAGAGAGAATCGCGATACATATGGAAAACATCAGAATCGATCCAGAATCATTTCTCAATTCGCAATGCATCGATGTATTGGGGATGTATTTTCCCAGTCCTAAAATATAACGGTCTAACATTCTTTTTGGGTTTTTTTTTTTTTTTTTTTTTTTTGCAATCATAAAATAACATTCCCAGAAAGTTGCAGGATTTTTTTTTTTAAATAACATAAAAATAACTTATAGCTACAGAACGTTTTAAAATAACCTAAAAATTACTTATACAGAACGTTCCCTAAATCTTATTTATTTTTCTAACCGTGTAAACTATCTTTCCAAAGAAAAATGTTGCAGACATTTACGAAAATATAGAAATTAGACTAATCAAAACGCGTTAAATTATAATATTATGCCAGAGTTAAGCGTAGAGTGATAAGAGAAATCATAAATTCATCTACTGCGCTCATCTGATGTGCACGCGCAGCACCTGTCTTCCACAGAGAGCCGCGCGCTCGCGGAATTTAAAAATTAACGGTCATTTCGTTTTGGCTGACTGACTCATTCGTTTATCGACCTCTTCAATGAATGATTACTTAAAATTAATATAGTTATGAGAGTAAATATGATTTCGGATGGACTTGGCAATGACACGCCTAATCGAAGGGAACGTTTATCGAGAAGTTTTTTGTTTATGGACCAAAAGAAGAATGTCCGGCTGTACAAACTGTACACTTCGAAGAAATTAATGTAGCCTATTGATATCCTTTAAGTCAAATAATTGTTTATTCATTTTTTTAATGTCTGTGAATAAATTTCATATTTTAAAAACAGATTGTGTTGAAGTCATTGTTATTTGGTGCTAAAGAAATGTAAAATCTGGGTACCCCATAATCTTACATGTTAATCAAATTTAAACTTATTTAATCTTACATATCAAGGTTGATCTAATCAGATATTTTTTATTAATTAAACAATAGATAAAAACAAGAAATGGTTTTTATAATAGCCTACTGATTATAGGTGTCCATACAGAACTATTTTCCATGCCACTTATAGAGGCTAGGGGTCGTTAGAGGAATGTTATAGTAACGTTATGGGAATGCTAAAATAATGCTATACAAACCAAAATCTAATGTTCTATTTCCATTAAGAAAGCTTTCATGGTTAACCAAAAACAAACATTAACAAATTGTAACCTTCTGGAAATCAACGTTCTGGAAACGTTATAGTAAGGTTATGAGAAAGTTAGATTAACGTTAGAATAACGTTCTGGGAACCAAAAACTAACATTCTGGGAACATTAGATTAACGTTAGAATAACGTTCTGAGAACCAAAAACTAACGTTCTGGGAACGCTAAGAAAACTTTCTTGGCTAACCAAAAACAAACCATAAAAAATAATGTTCTGGGAACCAAAAACTAACATTCTGGGAACCAAAAATTGTTAGCTGGTATAGCCACCAACTTTGTTATCATTCGGATGCGGGAAGTTCAGAGCCATTAGGAAAATGCTTAACTACACTTATAAATTTTATTGGACCTCAAGTGTGTTGCTGTCGTGCCAAATTTTAATATGGAGAAACTAAAAGGTGAGCTAGCAGTTACCACCGTGGACGAGATGAATAGGGTTAGATATGGATACACATACACTTGCCTGTTGTAACGTAAATAATGACGAGCAGATCTTTTTCCAGTCCATTTGTTTGGAAAAGCAATAAATCGCTGTTGTTTTCTATTATATATATATATATATATATATATATAATATATAATTTTATTTTATTTTATTTTTTTTAAATCAATGTTTAAAATAAACATTGGCTTCCGGTCTTGTTTGAGTCATTGTGTATAAACTGCTCTTGGTTCAGATCAGGTCTCATCCTTAGACTTCAGCTTCCCATCTTTTCTCTCTCTGCCTCCATCTGCTCCTCTGTTCCACCTCAATCAAGTTTTCAACCTGTGATTCCATTACACCCCCTCCTTCACATCTCTATTCCTAAATCAATTCCCGCTTTACATTCCCTCATTCCACATTCAGCCGCCTGGGGAGGATAAAAAGACTCTGTGTATCTACGTTTTCACTCCACATTGTCATCACAAGCTTTCGCTGTTTCCATATCTCAAGTGTCTTCAGATGAACCTCCTCAGCAACAGTATACTCTTATCTGAAAAGTCATTTTGTGTCAAATAGAAAAGGCTACAAAATGCTCCAGGATTGTCGTAGACTTCAAATCATGAATATAGTAGAAGAAAACAAAGTTGCAAGACAGGTCCACCATTTTCCTGCCTAACGGCAACAAATTTCAGGTTTCGATCCGACAGGCAATAACACAGGAAAGCAAGCGCTCAAAAACCAATAAACCAGATACGATTCAGGGCATGGAATTAGAAAAAGACAAATAGTATAGGACGAACAGGGTTAAGATCCCAGTGTATCTCAGTAACAGCAAACAATACACACATAATGTCAAACATATATATTTTTAAAGGCGCTCTTGTGGATCACTCTTCAAAATAAGTGTTTTATAGCTTAATGTCATGTAGGAGTTTTCCACAAAGAACCTTTTATGCTGTAGTTCTTCAGAAAACCATTTGTACGATTTGATTTAAAGAACACAGACACCAATACACTGATCTATAATAAAACATTAAACACTTCTAAGTGTTAGGTCTTAGTTCAATTAGGACATTTAAGTAACTTTTATAAATGTGCCTTAGAAAAAAACATTACTGGTGTGAATCTTGAGACAAAACAATGGAACTGACATATTTTAAGATATGTCACTGCAAGTTACTTTCTGTTAAAAAAGCTCAAACTTGTCAGGGGAATATTGAATAAAGTGATCCGAGTTCAAAACGTTTTATAGACCTGATGAAGGCACTTAAAATGGCCATCCAATGTAAGTAAACAATATGTAAATGTTGAACTGTCATTCAAGACAGACATGCTTAAAAACACTTCAGAAGCCCAGTGGTGTGGAGAGCTGAATGCATGTTGTCTAATCTACATCGACTTTATAATATGACGCCAGTTAATAGCTTATTTTTTTTGCACAAAGAAATTACTCTGAATAGAAAAAAAACAGAGAGATTAAACTCAATCACAAGGTAGAAAAACCTCATTATATTTATATGCAGACCTGAACAGAATGTAAAGGTACAAATATTAAGTTGAAGACAGACAGACAGATAGATAGATAAATAGATAGATAATGATTTCCACAGCTGTATGGAAGTAAATTTGAGACATTTTTCAAACACTTATCTCTTAAGCAATATCTGGACATTTCATTGCTGCAAACAGACTCTGATGAGGAACATTCAATGCTGTTGGATGAGGTTCTTCAACTTCTGGCACAAGGAATAGGATTGTAACTTTCCAAAGAACCTAGAGGTGATGAGAACTGAGGTAATGCATGTAGGGAAATTAATCTTGGTGGGATGTTCTTTGTACCAGTGGACATAATTCAGAAAATCCCTGTGTTGACATGATTTACATCCATGAGATCTTTCTGCTAGATTTTTCTGGAGACTTGACTGGAAATACCAGTGAACTTACACAACTGTTTTGCACACAAATTTCAAGTGAGGCTACAAAGAGTAGGGATTTTCATTGTTTGAGATAAGCCAGGGGAAGCTTACTGATATTGAGCATTCTTTTAAATCAATAAACGCCGTTCTCAGACATGCTCCTGGTCTAATGAATCCCTGCTCTGATAGATTCCTCATTCTACCAACAGCAAAGACCAATAACTCCTCGTCTGCTTCTGTTCCTACTGCTTTTAATGAATATCCTCCTGCATGGTAAACTGGAACTGCCAGCTAAACACATCACCCTTAAAGGATTAGTTAACTTCAGAATGAAAATTTCATGATAATTTACTCACCCTCATGCCATCCAAGATGTTTATGTATTTCTTTCTTCAGTCGAATAGAAATTAAGGTTTTTGGGGAAAACATTCCAGGATTTTTCTCCATATAGTGGACTTCACTGGGGATCAATGGGTCCAAATGTCAGTTTCAGTGCAGCTTCAAAGAGCTCTACACGATCCCAGACGAGGAATAAGAGTCCTATCTAGCGAAGCGATCGGTCATTTTCTAAAAAAAAATAAATAATCAAATTTATATACTTTTTAACCACAAATGCTCGTCTTGCACTGCTCTGCGATCCGCCACGCATTACGTAATCATGTTGGAAATGTCACGCGTGACGTAGGCGGAAGTACTGCTGTAGGGCAAAAAATCTCATTTTCACCTTCAACTTCAAAATCATCCGACATCGTTGTTTTACCTTTTTTTTTTTTTTTTTTTTTGTATAGAACATTTGGCTTAGTCTTTGCATGTTTGCTTTGCAGAGACTGGATCGGTACGTCCACCTACGTCACGCGGGAGCTTTCCAACGTGATTACGTAATGTGCATCACAGAGCTAGTGCAAGACAAGCATTTGTGGTTAAAAATATATAAATTTCACTACATAAGATCCTTATTCCTCATCTGGGATCGTGTAAACCCTTTGAAGCTGCATTGAAACTGCAATTTGGTCCTTCAACCCGTTGTACCCCAGTAAACTCCACTATATGGAGAAAAATCCTGGAATGTTTTCCTCAAAAACCTTAATTTCTTTTAAACTGAAAATTGAATTCTGAAGTGAACTAATCCTTTAAAACACCTGAAGCACTTCTGCAAGATCTTTTTTTTACACCTTTCACTTTTTGTCCGTTCTGAAAGTCAAGCCACCAGAATCCAGACTCATTGGAACCGACATGAGGGAATTTGAGAATTCATGAAGCTGCCAAGCTGGAAACCCAACAAAAGCAACCTTGGAAACCTCATTAAAAAAAAGCTACCTTTCCTTCTTCCTAATGCAGAGTTTCCTGTCTACTAGAGCCTGAATCTGATTTGATTGCTACTCATTTGAACACATGCAGGTCACACACGGATGGACTCTTTCAGCTAGTGTTTGATGCTTGACGATCATTATGAGGTTTCAATGATCTTTGAGCTGATGCTTTATTGGATGGAATCACCTTTAAATTATACTCTATGGCCTAGCTGAAAATACTTGTGCAATGTTATTGTGCAAACACTGTTGTCTAAATTTTGCAATTCTGTTTTTTTTTTTTTTTTTTTTTTGACACTGTACTGTTTGTTCCTCTCAGTAGCAAAAACAAAATCTGCAGTGGTAATACAAGGAGCCACTGAAATATTATTTTAAACAATCTGGGCCGAAACTTTCGCAAGATACTGTTTTCTTAATCAAAGCTAATCCAAACAGACACACTTGTTCACACTTCACACTGGGCCCCAGAAGAGTCTGTGTTTTTACAAAACTAACATTCAGCAACAAATACGCGTCACTGCCAACAGAAACTTGGAAAACATGAAGACGCGGGTGGCTGCATTTGATTTTGGATGGAGTTTTGTCCATGGATGTGTGTAGAGTTGGAAAAACAGCTAACTGTGGCCCAGATCTCCACACACTAAATAACAGTAGTGGGAAGTCTTGTGTGTAAATTTTATGCAGATCATTGAGAGCTACAGAACTGGAAATTAAATTTTTTACATTCATCTGTACATGTGCAAAGGTGCCAACTTTATGGTACTTCTGTTTTCTCACGAAATGTGTTTTATCACTTAATACTATGTATCGATAAGTACCCTAATCCATCAGATACAAAAACAATGTGTCATGGTATGTCAAAACTCAATGACAATCACTAACAAATCTAGCACTATGAACCATTGTGAAAGAGAAAATATAACATAATTAACATAAACATAAATATTTTAAGAATATATATAAATAATCACCCTGACGAAGATGAAGACAGCGGTTCAGCCAAGACCTCTAACTGTGTGACCTTTTCAGGACACCGCGGGAGGGTGGATCCATTTTCCCCTGATCCAGGACCAGCATCTAAAAACAAGTCCAGACCTAAACCACCATTAGAACAAACCATACACCTGATCTGAAACAAAACAGGACATTATAGTCTCGTTTAGGGCAGCGCTTCAGGACACCCTGTCAGATTGAATTCTGGGGCTATTGGCGGAAGTGTCCGACTGGAGCCGCAGGAGATTCATTATACACTCCTCAGACCAGACTCGTAAACAACCAGAAAGAAAGCAGTGCCTTCTTCATGTATATGTTTGTCTATGTGGGTGGCTTGCACTGTGATCTTCAGTCATTCTCTGATATTTTAAAAAGTACAGGCTAAAGCAGGATTCACAATCCCTCCCGAGTCGCCCGCCCACAGATGCTGATTTGATTGTAATTAAATTAGGCGGAGAGAATGAGTGGGATCTATTTGACAGTCTCTCCGTGGTGTTTTTATACATACCAAATTTGTAGTTTGCGCCCCGCTCCATTTTGCGCACAGTTTACACTTTATACTTCTTTGACCATGAGCGTGTTGGACGCATGCGCACTACACTTTCCACGGACAAATGAAATTACAGGCACGGTCATTTGGAACTTGAATGTGCAAGGCTTCTAGTGTCATTTGCTGCTTTGTATTGCAAACTAGTATTATTTAAATTTATTATCATAATAACACTGGTTTGTTATGGAAACTTGTTTCCGTTACTGAATAAAAAATAAAAAAGGTAATTGCGAGTTTATATCTCACAATTCTAACTTTTTTTCTCTGAATTGTGTGATATAAACACACAATTGCGATTTATAAAGTCAGAACTGTGTGATATAAACTGCGTGATAAAAAAATCAGTCTTTTCCCTCCTCAGAACTGGACTTTATAACTCACAATTGTGTGTTTATATCTCACAACTCTGAGAAAAAAAGTCAGAACTGCGAGATATAAACTCGCAATTGCGAGAAAAAAGTCAGAATTGTGAGATATAAACTCGCAATTGCAAAAAAAGAGTCAGAATTGCGAGATATAAAGTCGTAATTGCGAGAAAAAAGTCAGAAATACAAGATATAAACTCGCAATTGCGAGAAAAAAGTCAGAATTGCGAGATATAAACTCGCAAATGCGAGAAAAAAGTCAGAATTGCGAGATATAAACTCGCAATTGCGAGAAAAAAGTCAGAAATACAAGATATAAACTCGCAATTGTGAGAAAAAAAGTCAGAATTGCGAGATATAAACTCGCAATTGCGAGAAAAAAAGTCAGAATTGCGAGATATAAACTCACAATTGTGAGAAAAAAGTCAGAAATACAAGATATAAACTCACAATTGTGAGAAAAAAAGTCAGAATTGCGAGAATTCTGGCTTTATAACTCGCAATTGCGAGTCTATATTTCCCAATTAGCTTCATGCTAAAACATTCTAGCTTCATGTTAAAACATGCTAGCTTCATGCTGCAAAACATGCTGCTTTATATTGCAAACTAGTATTATTTAATTTATTATCATAATAACACTGGTTTGTTATGGAAGCTTGTTTCCGCCATGAATAAAAAAAAGAAAAGAAAAGGTAATTGCAACTTTTTATCTCACAATTCTGACCTTTTTATCGCAATTGCGAGCTTACATCTTGCAATTTGGACTTCTGAAAACATGCTAGCTTTATGCTAAAACATGCTAGCTTCAAGCTAAAACATGCTCGTTTCATGTTAAAACATGGTAGCTTCAAGCTAAAACATGCTAGCAATGTGACAACACATACTAGCAACCACCCCAAGTACCCTAGCAACCAGATAACAAAACCCTAAGACCCACTCAGAGTGCCCTAGCAACCACATAGCAACACCCTAACAACCAGCCCAAGTACCACTACATATCTATCACTGGCAAAGCCTAGCAAATAGCTTAGAACATGCTAACAATGTGCTAAATCATGTTAGCAACATGCTAATTAATGCTAGCAATGTGCTAAATCATGATTGTAGCAATTTTTTACTTTGAGTAAAAACTTCAAGCTGTTCAAAGTTATTTTAAACTTTCAGATCTGGCTTTGTCAAGCCAACATAAAAGTTTGTCAACAAACTTTAGTCTTTTTTATTATTATTCCGTAGCGGAAACAAGCTTCCATAAGTTTGTAACACAAATAGTTTGACCGTTATGGCACTTTGCTAATCTTCCCGTTATTTACCTAGCGGCTAATGTCTCGCACATTCACAGAAAACACCTTTCTTCCATGTTGCAAAATAATGTAGTGCATGTTTGAATACACACCGATATGTACACTATTAACATGATCAGCTTTCTAAAACCTACAAATATGAATGAGCTGATGCTGTAAATAGTTTTTGTTCTTCTTTCCTTGTCATTTTGGCTTATCTCCTCAGCGTGCCGTTCCTACGTCTCCTCCACATGACCCATGATTCTTCCTCTATCAGGGTCAGAGAAACTCTGGTAATCACCCTGAGCCATGTTTCGTAAGAGCAGGAATCAGAACAAAAAGTTCTGAGCATTTCATCTTCTGCAGTTCGGTGTTTTCAATGCTAATTTGAGTTTAGCAGGTTCGCCAGTTCTTCAGTCATATTTGCAGATCATTAAAGAAAGTATAGTTAGGCTATTTTAAAAATGATAGGCCTATTCATGTGTTCAAAACCTTTTTCTTTCTTCAGTGAAACATAAAAGGAGATGTTTAGAAGAGTATCCAGGCTTAAAAGTGGATGATGAATTATAATGTCAAACTCCAAACTACCGTTATGGCTTCAGAAGAATTGGTATACATATTGCGCCAGATGGATTGCTTATATGCTGCTTGTTTTGTACTTTTAGGAGCCTGGCAGTATAAATTACTGCCCAAGATCTCATTCTGTGGAAGACAGAATGTCATACAGGTATAAAATTGCATGCAGGTCAGTACACAATGATAAAAAAATAATAATTTATAGAGTGAACTATTCCTTTAAAGTCTGAAACTAACTGATGATGTTCAGAGGCCATACACAAAAACTTTGCTATAATCAGTTCCAGTTGTTTTGTATGCCCACCTATAGATGATGGTTTATTTTGAAAAAAAAAAAAAAAGTGTTTCTTTAAAAAGCATTGATTCATTTCAAAATAGCCTATTGAACAATGTATCGAATAGACAAAGGAAATGCAATTAAACCTTTCCTCATCCTTCAGGCTCTCACCATGTTTTCCCTCATTTTTTCTCCCCACTTATCATCGGTAAAGACATTACAGCATTTGGATTGGATTTACTGAGGGAGATTAGAAGCAGACACAGCAAGAGCCCATCCTGAATGCTTGGGGTTCTGGGTAATGGATGGAAATTAGCGATGCCATCGGTTAAACAACCATTTGAATGCAAAACATACAGTCACGCAAGCTACTGCAGCTGCACACGTTATCTTTATCTTTGCATGTATTGTATTGCTTGCATAGTATTTTTTAAATGTAATTTAATTTATTATTATTTATTGAACTGTTCATCACCCTTTTTCTTCATCGATCCTCAAAGAAAATACAATTTCATGTTTAATTCGATGCGCTATGCGCCACTTCTTTGTGAAACATACTAGCAATTTCTGAGTGAAAATAGTTGCAAATCCTACACTAATTTTTTGAGTGTAATAGTAGTCCATATGATTCATTTGCTATATTTCAAGTCTTTCAAACCTATACTTTGGATTTGTCTGAGGAAAGGACTGAAATTTAAACTGATATTGATAATCTTCCTCTCTTTAACTATAAAGAACCAGATCAGTCTAATTTGTGAATGAATCACTGAATCAACTGTCTCAAAAGAATGATTCATCCCATGAACAGTGTTTTCAGTGAACAATGACTTTCAGTCTGTAACTATATCGTACAGCTTCAGAGATAAAACCACAGGTCATATAGACTACTTTTATGGTGCTTTTGTTTTCTGAAGCTGTTGTCATTTTCATTTTTTGTTGCGTCAATAATCCAGTGATGACGTAGGTATTACACACTAAATATAGTTCTTTTCCTAACACCAATTCTCTCTTTACAACAGCTG
The DNA here is from genome assembly GCF_019924925.1 of Ctenopharyngodon idella. NCBI lineage: Eukaryota > Metazoa > Chordata > Actinopteri > Cypriniformes > Xenocyprididae > Ctenopharyngodon > Ctenopharyngodon idella. The sequence goes on from NC_067220.1 coordinate 42,218,943, forward strand.
AGTGCGTCTGTGTGCGGCTTCATTAAAACTCTATTACTGCTCAAACACACTTAACGGAATCACAAGCACTCGAACACACTTAAGAATAAAGCTAATGGTGTGTATACTTGCATTTCTGAAAGAATCATTACAAACCCCACGTTTTTACACCTCTCACATTGTTTTGTTTGGAAGACACTAGAACACATACTGACAGCAGTTGAATGGATGACTGTTGATGCACGAATAAAGCCAGACAGAGATAAAAACATATAGACAGGATCAGAGGAACGTAATAAGACCCTTGGTGCTCTTGAGATGGAAAAAGGGGACAGAAAAAGCAGAAAACAAGTGAAACATATCTATCCATTCCTTGAACAGAACTATTCTGAATCAAAGTGAACATCTAGACAGACATGAGCTGATGAGAGAGAAATTCATCATCATGACAGGGCGACGATGATGAAAATCACTGTAATCGCAGTGGAATGTTCTGCACTTTTGTAGCTTTACATTTTTTCAGCTGGAGTCCATTTAGAATTTTAGTTTAAGGTTGTTGGGTTTGTTTTTTAACTAAAAATATGCGCTTTTTTAATGTTGTTCATATGTCTATGTGGTGTTTTTAATATGCTTTAGGACAAACCATGTGCAAATTCATAAGTCAACACCATTGCTGAGTATTTTTTCTTTAAAACTGCAGTGATCTAAAGACAGCTTGAATGACAGTTCAAAGACATAAACAGACAGTTTATGTCTTTCTTTCTTCAGTTGAAAAGAAATTAAGGTTTTTGAGGAAAATATTCCATATTTTTCTCCATATAGTGGACTTCAACAGTTACCAACGGGTCCAAATGTCAGTTTCAGTGCAGCTTCAAAGGGCTCTACACGATCCCAGACGAGGAATAATGGTCTTATTTAGTGAAATGATTGGTCATTTTCTAAAAAAAAATAAAAATGTATATACTTTTTAACCACAAATGCTCGTCTTGTGATTTCCCACGCATTACGTAATCATGTTGGAAAGGTCACGCGTGATGTAGGCAGAAGTACTGAGTCATGCGTGACCTTTCCAACATGACTAGCGTAATGCGTGGAGCATTGCAGAGCAGTGCAAGACAAGCATTTGTGGTTAAAAAGTATATACAATTTTTTATTTTTTTTTTTAGAAAATGACCGATCGTTTCGCTAGATAAGACCCTTATTCCTCATCTGGGATCATGTAGAGCCCTTTGAAGCTGCACTGAAAGTGCAGTTTGGACCGTCATCCCGTTGAACCCCAGTGAAGTCCACTATATGGAGAAAAATCCTGGAATGTTTTCCTCAAAAACCTTAATTTCTTTTCAACTGAAGAAAGAAAGACATAAACATCTTGGATGACATGGGGGTGAGTAAATTATCAGGAAATTTTAATTCTGAAGTGAACTAATCCATTAAAAGATAAAATTATTGACTACACGGTGACTTTAAAAGTAGCCCAATTCCACGGGAAAACCACAGACTTGGCAACACTCTCATTGACTGCAAACGCTGCTGTCATGTGACCAGTCATGATTTCACATAGTAAATTTGAAAAGAGCAAGAAAAACAGTTTTTCAGGATTTTTAAGGATAAGCTCATCTCCTGAGAGTGTTCTCAACCTCAAATCAATTTCAGAATTTCAGAAATACGAGTATGAAGGATGGATCTCTCTGTATAGAAACATCTCATCTTGTTTGCCTTAGTTTTCCTTACGTCTCTATCTCTCTCTGCAGCTTCAGTCTTTACCTTGATTAATGCTGTTTAACACTGCCACCTGGGTGAGTGAGTGTATGTCTGTGCCGCGGTTACGTCTCTCATCCTCTTCATTATATGCTCAGCGTCCTCAGGTTTCGCTCTAATTAAGATGTTATTTCCTCAGCACTGCCTGCATTAACAAACCACAGACAAGAGGATGTTTATTCAAACACTCTCTTCTTTTTAAAACCTCTGTATTTTGATGAAGGGATACTTCAAATATCAGTCCTTCACGTCCTCTGTCCTTAATTATCTGACCATATCTGATAAAGCCAAAGCGGCCCATGTCACTGGATCCCTTCAGTCACAATTACTGCGGTCGAGACTGCAGCGCTGCTTTAATCACATTGACAATTTCTGGTAAATATTTTATGAAGTTTGACTGCACAGTATGTTCCAAAAGTATTCACCCTCTTCTAATGCATTTTACTCCTTTTACTCTGCTAAATATTAAGACTGAAAATGTATCTCTTCCAAATAACTGTGGTGCAAGCCTGGTCGTATGCATAATAAACCTTAGTTAGTTTAGAACGCCAATTTCGCAAATTACGCCAATTTAACGCAGATGAAAACAAGGCTGTGAGGGATAGACTTTTATGGAGCTTTTGTCTACTGAAAGGTTTTTTTTTTTTCAGAAAGATGTTTCGTCAGTTGAACAATCGGCATGTTGTTAAACAACAGTACAATTCATTGAACGCGCTGTATTCTATACATCACAGCCTTGTTTTAAAATTAAATATGGCGCTACCCTGACTAAGGTCTATTGTGTTCTGAAAGGCCATAAATCACACTCAGTTCATTCTCATTGTAATGGACGTAGGCTGGTAAGAGCTGTGCATGTAAACCTCACTCCCCTGATCTCAATGCTAGAGACTGCGGTCTTTAGCCTCCTTGTTAGAGCGCCCGACTCCCATGCCGGGGACCAGGGTTAGAGTCCCACTTAGAGCGGGTGGTTCGAACAGGAGGGGTTACATCAGCATTGCCACAAGGTGGCATTAGCGTAAACTTCTGTCTTAAATTGCACAGATAACTTTTCAACTTTTCATTAGCCACTATACAGGAAAAATGTAAAACTATTTGTGCTAAAAACCATTGTATTTAAAGTTAAAATAATGACATTTTAATGAAACAAATACCAGTTTTCAATATCAAGCAGCATAACGGACTGTTTTTGGTTGGATAAAATAAGGGGCCATTTACATTTACACTGTTTTCAATTAAAAATGGAAAACTTTTTTGGCCGTTAATTTACATGACAACAGCAAGCTTTTGAAAATGGGTTTTAAAGTGCATGTTTTTGAAAACGATACCATTATCGTCTCCATGTAAACAACAAAAACGCACATTTGTGAAAATGGTGACGTCATGCACATTACGTGTAAAGTCTATAGGCATGTTGTGTTTCTTTACAAAGTGACATCGCCAGCTACTGACCTGGCATGAATAATACAGCATTTTTTTGTTTTCACAGATCATGTGAACAGGGATTGTTTTGACAATGATTTTGTCTGTACGCGCAAAAAAAAATCAGTTTTTAGTACATCGTTGTCATGTAAACATACCCTAACTGGAAGGGAATTACACTGGAAACCTGCTCATTCGAGTTACAAATGGCTGTGCCGTGGTTACGTTAAAAATAAGGTGGATAGCAGCTACTTCGGTAATAACACGTCTGACATAGACATTTAAATCTGTATCTACACTTTAATAACATTTTCCCCTCAAATGTCAACGTATAATATCACTTGAGGTTTGTTTTAATGCAGTTTTTAGTAATTTAGTTTGTAGTCACAAGTATTCTTTTAGTGTATAGTCCAAAATGACCCTACCATTGCATCTGCGAATGTTTTTGAAAATGAATCACTTGCATTTGCTTTGATGAATTTAACAGGTTGTTTTTGCTACTGTACACAAAGTTCTGTAAATGAGCTCAATTATGTTTGGCCAACCTCTTTGCATGTGAAATGGGTAACAATCCATTTTGCCTGTCAGGTCTAATGTAGTTTGCAGAAGAATCGATAATGTATTGACTCTATTATGTATTGAATTATGATGTTAATTTTTAACTAAAACTTTACCTTTAATTAGGTTACCATTAAAAGCTGGCAACTGAACACATCTGTGTCCCGATTTACCCCAACTAGCAAGTTTGAGCACACTTTTTTCATGCATTTTACAATCATTTCCCAAGAGCCTCATTTACTGCTTTAATGTGGCTGCAGTGTGTGTTTCTCTAATAACTTTCAGTGCTGTGTGCGTGTTTCTGTGATTGCGTCTCTTAATTTGGTGTCTGTTTTTATTCTGTAATACATTTAAACATCTGAACAAAGTGGACACACACAAATGCACACATTTAACAAGCTTAACCACCTGCGCTCGTCCAATTTTTACTCAGACGTCCAACATTTATCATATTTTTCCCCCTTCTTCTTTGATAATTTCCCTGTGGTCTAATTGGACGGAGGAACGACAGCCCTGTAGTTTTGTTACTTTGTTGGACTTGATGAAGACTCAAAATGAGATACTGGATGATGCACTGGACATCTTATTTATTTCACTGTAAAATTGACAACTTTGGCAGCCAGTTTACCTTAAAAATACAATGATAATATTGCAGGCATCATGGCATACATTTATGCGACTGTATAGTTTACATTTCATAACTCTATATATCATTAAAGTGTAAATACACCAACTTAACATTAATTCAACATGCATAATGTACAAAGAAACAACTTTAATCAAGCATCACACTGTAATCAGATGTGAAGGGTCACAGAGGCACTTCCATTGTTTCTCACCTTAAATTATGATGTGATAAGACTCAGTATTCAATGAGCTAAAGGGACCCGCTAGGCGTTAATGTCTTTGAGCGACTGCAGTTAAGCCAATCTCTTTTCATTTCAATCACACAGTGGATGATAATGGGTCTCATCGCACACAGAAGGATGATTTTATGTGTGACACGCTCTGGGTGGGAGATGTGTGATTGAGACCTTCGCTTTTGGCAGATGAAGTTTTTCAGATTAAGATGTGCACAAATATGCAAAAAATAATTTTCAGCTCTCCACGCTTGAATGTACATCATGGAGGCCTGAAGGGACAGCAATCCAGTCTAATTGGTAAATTCCACTAACTGCTGAATAACAGTTATCTAAGATAGAGAAGGAGATTATTCATGCATATAGACATGGGCAGTGTGCTCATTTAAAATGACTATCAGGTGGGTCAGGCACTTAAAAATATTTAGACCTATAAATTTAAGGTTTATTTGAATTGCATATAAAATTTAGATCGATTTGGATTACACAGTTTTAACATAAACTGCTAATAAACCTATATCCACTGATCAGGCATAACATTATGACCACCTTCCTAATATTGTGTTGGTCCCCCTTTTGCTGCTAAAACAGCCCTGACCCTGTCGAGGCATGGACTCCACTAGATCCCTGAAGGTGTGCTGTGGTATCTGGCAAGATGTTAGCAGACCAGGTCACCTTCTTCCATGGCTCCTGTGGTCCAGTTCTGATACTCACGTGTCCACTGTTGGCACTTTCGGCGGTGGACAGGGGTCAGCATGGGCACCCTGACTGGTCTGCGGCTATGCAGCCCCATACGCAACAAACTGTGATGCACTGTGTGACACCTTTCTATCAGAACCAGCATTGACTTCTTGAGCAATTTGAGCTACAGTAGCTCGTCTGTTGGATTGGACCAAACAGGCCAGCCTTTGCTCCCCACGTGCATCAATGAGCCTTAGCCGGCCATGACCCTGTCGCCAGTTCACCACTGTTCCTTCCTTGGACCACTTTTGATAGATACTGACCACTGCAGACCGGGAACACCCCACAAGAGCTGTAGTTTTGGAGATGCTCTGATCCAGTCGTCTAGTCATCACAATTTGGCCCTTGTCAAACTCGCTCAAATCCTTACGCTTGCCCATTTTTCCTGCTTCAAACACATCAACTTTGAGGACAAAATGTTCACTTGTTGCCTAATATATCCCACCCACTAACAGATAATCAGTGTTATTCACTTCACCTGTCAGTGGTCAAAGTTATGCCTTATGTTAAAACTGTGTAATCCAAATCGATCTAAATTTCATACGCAATCAGTATTATGCATTTATGAATTATGAAAAAGATGCTTCCTATATACTTCTCTTTCTTATTTTTCTGCACTTATGGGTGTTGTAGACTTTTGTAAAAGTTATTTTAATAAAAGTGTTGCTAAATGACTAAATATAAATAGTTCAACCCCATTATAGGACAAAAATTCAATAGTGATAATTTTTTTTTTACACAGAAAAAAGTCCCCTGATGTCTATGGATAATTACAGTCCTCCCACTTCGGGTGTTATTTAGAAAAATATTATTTCTTGCGTGTTTAGTCATAATCTTTTCGCAAGAAATGCTTAAAAAACAAATCAGCACAGCATTAGCATATATGTAAATTATGTAACCGTTGTTTTGACTTTCTTTTTGTGGTGTTCATTGCTTTAGGGTAAGAATTAAAGCACACATTTGTGTTTCTTCACACAGAGTGTTGTTCAGTTTCAGCCACTGCTGTGAAGTCTGTTGTTGGTATGTTTTTTAGTGAATGTCTTTATTGTGGTGAGTTTTGTTTAGCCGGCAGGGGTGTGATGATGAGAGCTCACACCCACGGTTTCTCAAATGTCATACCTTTTAAGCTTGTCTCTCTGTAAATACCTAGCACTCTTCCAATCAAATAAAGTTTCTCATTTTTGTCTCTAAAGGAATTTAGGTTAGGAGCTGCATTTGTCCGTTTAAAGCAAGTTTCGTGTTCTTTTTCTATGAAATAGATTAATATAACCAGCTGAGCCCAAACGTGGATGCAAACACCTGCACACACACAAAATGAAATTATGGATATAACATTATTTCATTCTGGAGGCATTGGTTATTTCCCAAATGACTTGTTTGAAATATCAACTTGAAATACTTTCTTTTTAAAAAAAGGCTAAACAAAAAAATTTAATTTGAAAATATATACGCCACTGATTTATTGGATTCTGCTCAACCTGTTCACGAATGCATAGATGCAAAATGGGCTCTAAGAAACAATCCTGAATTATTAACTTTCCATTTTGTATTTTCCATTTCACTGCTTTTCAATTTATTCCTTATGGTTTAAAGGTTTTCCAGGTCTAACCCTCCTTCTCATTACGGCCCAATACCTTTGTCGAGTGACCCGAGAACGAGCGGTCAGCTCTCGATCGTCCACAGGCCACTTGAAAACAACAGAGAAAATTGCAGGGTCATTACAGCACTCGGGGCTCGTGGGGAATGAAATGGTTTAAAGGTTTTGTGTGTCAAATGATTCAAAGTCTTCCTCAATAGATGAAGTCAAACCAGCAGATTCTGTCATCGCAGAGAGTTACTGATCATACATGGACAACAAACTCTTTGTCTTCTAGTTTTAGTTCTTTACAAAAAAAAGCGGTTCTGGTTAAAAAAAAAAAAAAAAAAAAAAAAGGTCATATTCACAGAGATTTAAATAAAGAACAACTTGAGCCCCGAGGTTTGTTTTGACATTATTTTTAGTGACAGTACAATTAAAGACAGTTGCGTACTGTTATATATCAGCTATGGTGATGGTTTACAGTCTTCACAGTGGCTTTTAAAAACATCCCTACAAAACTACGGGCTATCAGAACACGTCCTTCATCTGGAGTCCAAATTTATTTATTATCTTAGCAGACATTTAGTACATCATAGGGAAGCTAAAGATGTACATGATCGTTCAAATTTTTTTTTTTTTTAAAGAAGTCCCTTAATTGTTCACCAAGGTTGATAAAAATACAGTGAAACACAGTAATATAGTGAAATAAATAACCATGTAATTTATTCCTGTGATTAAAGCTGAATTTTCAGCATCATTACTCCAGTCTTCAGTGTCACATGATCCTTTAGAAATAATTCTAATATGATGATTTGCTGCTCAAGAAACATTTCTTATTACTATCAGTGTTGAAAACAGTTGTGCTGCTTCATATTTTTGTGTGAACAAACATTTTTTTTTTTTTCAGGATTCTTTACTTAATAGAAAAGAAAGTTCAAAAGAACAGCATTTATTTAAAATAGAGATCTTTTGTAACATTATAAATGTCTTTACTGACTTTGATTTATTTTGAGACAAGTTAAGATATTTTTGTTAAAATCCGATAGCTCAGTGAGGCCTGCATTGCCAGCAAGATAATTTCCTTTTTCAATGCCCAGAAAGCTACTAAAGATGTATTTAAAACAGGTCATGTGACTACAGTGGTTCAACCTTAATATTATAAAGCGTCGAGAATACTTTTTGTTCGCAAAAAAACAAAATAACAACTTTATTCAACAATATCTAGTGATGGGCGATCTCAAAACACTGCTTCATGAAGCTTCGAAGCTTTACGAATCATTTGTTTTGAATCAGTGGTTTGGAGCGCCAAAATCACATGATTTCAGTAAACAAGGCTTCGTTACATCATAAGTGTTTCGAAATTTCAAAGGTTTACATGACTTTGGCAATTTGATACACACTCCGAAACGCTGATTCGAAACCAAATATTCGTAAAGCTTCGAAGCTTCATGAAGCAGTGTTTTGAAATCGCCTATCACTAGATATTGTTGAATAAACTCATTATTTTGTTTTTTAGTGCACAAAAAGCATTCTCATCACTTTAAAATATTAAGCTTGAACCACTGAACTCACTTGAACTGTTTTAAATATGTTTTTAGTAGCTTTCTGGCATTGAAAAAGGAAATGATCTTGCCGTCAATGCAGGGCTCATTGAGCCATCGGATTTCATCAAAAATATCTTAATTTGTGTTCTGAAGATGAATGAAGGGCTTACGGTTGTGGAACGACATGAGGGTGAGTAATAAATGACAGAAATTTCATTTTTGGAGAAGTTAAAAACTCAGAGCCCAAGAGTTAGCTTGTTTTTTTTCCCCAGAAGCTTTGAGTTTGACACAGCCATGAATCATGATTTTCTAAAAGCTATTTCTTGTCATAAACAAGCCTTTATGTATACTTTAGAGGGTGGGATTTTCTATAGAGCATTTTATTGGACAAAAATATGATTTTTTTTTTTTTATTCAATTTTGTCAGTGTTAAGGAGTACATTAACATATAAATGATCTTAAAGCTGACACATAAACTAAAGGTCCAATTTTGAGTTCATGTGGTCTTTCATGTGAAAATGTTAACTGTGACTGAAAAACAGCTTCAGCGGTGAAGATGGTTGTTCCAGCCGTCGGATGGGATCTTCATCCATTGGGATGTTTTAAGAACACTCAGCGAAGTACTTAGAAGGAACGACAGAGCGACACTCCTTCACCAGCACCACTGCCAACCTGAAGCACATAAATACACATGAACTAGAGCTCAGAGCTGCAGGTCAATCACAGGAACAATCACGGTGTTCATACTCACATCTTAGCAAGGAATCTCTTCTTGGGATTGAAGCCACTGCTGGAAACAAGATATTTGGGTTGAATCTGCAACTGATCGTATGTGCATTCGCACATTTGGTTTTGTGTGCGTGAAACTTACAACTTGACGTGGCTTCCCGCCAAAGTCTTCAAGCAAGCGATGTCATCAGTGATGTCATCATTGATGAGAGCTGTCAAGATAAAAGAAAGACATGAAGACACAAGCTTGAATATATATGTATTTGTTTGGGAATTTTGGAAATATTTGTTCTCCACTCACCGCTGCACTCCAAACCACAAAGGTTTAGCAATCCGCTCGATCCGGAATCACAAGCCACGCGATCGCTCAGTTGGAAGATTCCCAACAGGTTCCATGCGATGACATCTTCACGTTCCTCCTCCTCCGAGCTGTCTCCGGAGCTGTCCTCCTCGGACGTCGCCTCCGAACCGCTTCCAGACGAGTCAGCAGGGGACACTTTCCGGGAACAGTATCTCAAAGGACTTGCCCTCAAGGACAGATCTTCCACGTCTTCCCTTGGGATGACTTTGTTGTTGAACAGGGATTATGTGTTCATCTTCCATTTTCTCATCATCTTCTTCCTTTGCTGGTGGTTTTTCATCTTTTGGTTTGGGAGGAATTTGGAACGGGGGTCTGATCTCATCTTGGTTGATCTGGACGCTGGTGACGAGGCTGGTGTTGAAGCCGGAAGTGTTTTCCACATTACAAACAACTAAAACAAAGAGAAGAAAATAATTTGCGGACACTTGATTATGTAAAACTACGAATGGGATTTAAGAGGCTTTCAGTGACAAATGGCCTTTTCCTAGCTAAGACAAATCTTTTGTATGACTTTCAGAAGACTTGGATTATTGGGAACAGACATAGCGATTTTCAACCCGATCTCAAAGGAAAAAGTAACTATTTTACATGTTGGCAATTTAAATGAGATTGTACACATTCATACAAATTAAGACTGTGTTGTGATATTGGTCATTTTTAGCAGAAAGAGTCACTCACGTCTAGCGATGAGTTTGTCCACAGTTGTTGTGTCTCCCATGGCCCTAATCTGCTGAATCTGAGCCGCCTCCAGCTGCTCCTTCAGCTCACATTTACTCAGAATCCGTCCCTCAGTCACACTGAACACCAGCAGAACCAGAGCCAACGCCGCCAACATCTTCAGTGAGAGAACGCTGTGGATCAAACATGAGACAATCAATACACAGCAAAAACTCCAGTGTTAAATTAACTCTCCTGGGAGTATATGTGAGACCATACTCAAGAGTGTGAAAGTGTTAAAATAAGAGTGTTAAATGAACACTGAAGCAGTGTTAAAGTTAATGAGATAATTAAGTGATTAATTGAATGATGATTGACCATTATTGAAGATACAAGCAGAATCACCAAAGGAGAAAATCACAATGTTAAGTTACCATCGTGGAGATCAGGGTTTGCTTTAGTTGAGGTCTTAACCCTTGACTTTTTAATATTAGATTTTGTTTGGCTGCTGTAACTGAGTTATAACAGCCAGACAAGCAAAGAAAAAAAAGATGATCAGGTGTTGTTGGTTATGTTTTCACATAATCTTTATTTGACCTGAATCACTGAACTCATTTAGAGTCCAGTCTCTGAGTTAGATTTACATGATTGATTACAGCAGCACTGTGATTCTACAGCAGAAGATCAGCTTTTTCAATATAATCCAAAGGATTTTCCAAAAGAACCACCTGATCATCTTTTTTCTTTGCTTGTCTGGCTGTTATAACTCAGTTACAACAGCCAAAAAAATCTAATATTAAAAAGTCAACTAAAAGATTTTGACTAAACAACTAAACAAACACTGATCTCCATGATGGTGATTTAAAATTTGTGATTTTCTCCTTCGGTGATTCTGCTTGTTAACATCAGATGTCTTCAATAATGGTCAATCATCACTCAATTAATCACATAACTATCTCATTAACTTTAACACTGCTTCAGTGTTCATTTAACACTCTTATTTTAACACTTTAACACTCTTGAGTATGGACTTAAATATACAACCAGGAGAGTTCATTTAACACTGGATTTTTTTTTTTTACAGAAAATACAGAAATTCATGTCTATAAAAACAAAAAAAGTTTCTGTAATCTTTAGTTAAAATCCTCTCGAACAATCCGCTTTCAAAAAACAATCCTTTTCGCTCCTGATGAACGATAAAATCACTGACGGCCAATAAGAATGACTTTAAAGCACGAGAGGATTTAAAGCGGCACACGACTGCAGTGAACTGCACTGCAGTGCCCGCTAATAAACAGAATGTTATTGTCCGTTGGTGTGGACGCTGATATACCCTGAGTTCCATTCGGAAGGGCTCATCCCTAATCCCTTCAAAGGGTTTACCCTCCGGAGTGAGAGCTTCGAAAGGATGAAGGGTGTAGGGGTCAAAAAAACTCTTTATTTGGAACGCACTTCTGCGTCATCTTAACGAGACAATCAAGGAGGCGCCTTCGTCACATATTTTGTATGCTGGTTGACCCCCCAAAAAACACGCCCTAAACAATGAGTAGATTGTGCAAGCTGCATCTTTTGTTTAACGTTAGTTTATTTATTTATTTTTGGTTTATCGCACCAAGGCCTTTTACGTTAAATATATTGTATATTGTGCCTATGTATTTGAAACATTTGAATGGACTGATAAAGGGAGCTGTAAAGTATTTTTGTTGAAGTACAATGTCGTTTTGACCATAATACTGTACTCGTATAAATATTACAGTAGTATAGAAAAATACTATGCATACATTTATAGGTAAAATTTAACTCAGAGCCTCCTGTACCCATTCTGTGACGCCAAACAACTTCCCTGTGCAAAGGATCATGGGGGCCCGAAGTGTCCATCAGTTGTACCCTTCGAAATTCTTCATCCCGAAAGGCCCTTTGAAGTGGCCAGTTTTGAGCACTTCGGTTTGGAACAACCCTTTAATATGGCGGCCATGATTGTCTTCACTCCAAAGTGCCCTTTGGAGGGCGATATATCCCGTTTGGAACGCACCGATAGTTATCCTTATAATTAAGTCCCATTCATATCAAGGACGAAAACTGTAACAATAAAGATATAGTTCTAAAAATCATTCTAAATATAGGCTAAATGAATAGCTGAGTCCACATCAACTATAATGATAGCAGCAAAGAGAAACGACATCCTTGGAATCACTTTCAGAAATTTTTTTCCAGCTGATGAACGATAAATCAGAATCCATCCCGCTTTAAAGAGCTTGAGCATTTAAAGAGACGATAAAACTGCAGCGCATGCAGAACGATATTGTGCATTTGTGTGGATGCTAATATTGCTATTGTTATAGTTATATTTACAGTTATCGTTCTTGGTTTGAACAGGCTACGATCAAGTCCCGTCCTACATTTTTGTTTCATTGCTCAAGCTCTGAAAGCAGGATGGATTCTGATTGGCTTTCAACGTTTTTATTGTTCATCAGCTGGAAACAATTGTCCTGAAAGTGATTCTAACAATGTGGTTCCTCTGTGCCGTTATCTTTATAGTTGTGGTGTGGACTCTGCTATTCTTTTATACTTAGAACTACATTGTTATTGTTACCATATTTGGTGTAAACAGGCATTTAAAACACATTGGTTGCAAATACAGTTACACAATTGACAGAAAATTGATGAAAAAAGATTAATGTCCCAAAAATTACTCAAATTAACAACGACAATCAAATACATCAAGATTTTCTGTTTATTCCCGTTTCTCCCTCTCATTTGTTTTCAGTCAAATCAAGTCCAGAAAAGGACTGAGTGTGTCTGAGAAGAGATAAAAGGAAACCACGCTGAGCTTAAGCAGTAAGTGGGCAAATGTTTATGCGCCCAACAGACGTAAGACACATTTATAAGGAGAGAAAGAAGCAAGACAACTGCTTGTCAGACAACAGCCCCTGTCAGAGAAACACAATGGGTGACACTTTCCTCTGTTTCAGCCTCAAATTAAGTCACTTTGTGGAGAGAAAACACTTTAAAAATGAGCTCCAACTGACACATTAGTGCTCCAAATCTTTTTAAAAATGCAGCGACGAGACCATTTTGAAAGAAGCTACATTAAAGTATGTTACATAAACCTTCCTGAATCAAAACAAACTAAACCTAGTACATGAGGACAGCCAGTACCTGTCAGACATAATTAATCATGATTTTTTTTGTTTTTTTTTCAAATATCAAATGTTCAAGTATGAAAAGTACAGTTACTCTAACCTTACCAGAGGATTTGTTGAGAAGATGCTTGTTGGAGATTCCTCACTGGTTTGCAGGTAGTTCTTATATACGTAGCAGTGACCTGTAATCATATTAGTACTGTATGACTGGTCACACAGTCACACCAAGACCAATATTTAGGACAGGCAGGTCTGCCTCTGTGACAAAAGCTTTATTCTTTCATTGTTGTTTTACCTTTGGTTTTCCTTCAGTTTTGTAACCCTGACAGTGTACTTAAGGGGTGTTTAAATACTCCACATTTTTAAATTCTTATTGCCACCTGATAAGAGCCACAAAGTCGCGCAGTGACGTGGGTTATTCAAATAGAGAACCACTAATGCAGAGTGTCAATAATGGCACCACAGCAAACACACTTCTGAATCAAACTGCGTAACTAAATATATAAGTGACATTTTCCTTCCTTGAGTGTTTTGGTACAATGCAAAACACAGAACTGAACTGTTATACTTTTAGTTTTACTGCCTCTAACGTTTACAAAATCCCTCCTTGTGACAACAGTACAGGCTTCATAAAGATGTTATCTGGCTCTGGAATGTTTTTGGACCATTTACACTGCCGAAATACTGATCAGGGGAGTCCAAAATAATTTATTTGATTTTGTTTTGCACTGTAGTTATGGTTGTTCAAGAGCACAAAAGCTTCCCAGATAGCAAGCAACCATTGAAACAATGCTAAATCAATGTTAATGCATCAACGTTAACTGCATTGAGTCAACATCACTTTTGCACCCGCAATTGATGTTGAAAAAAAAAACAACGGTAATGGCATTTAATCAATGTTACAGTGTGATGTTTGTTCAAAATCATGTTTGCACTTTCAGAAAATGAAACACAAGAACTACAACGAACTTTCAGCACAGTCATATCAACTGAAAAGACATTAAATATCTCTTATTACTAACCAGACTGACTTTATTTCTGTCATTAGTCTACAGTTCCTTTTGGGAATTAGCAGGTTTAGATGTTGATGTTTTATTGAAAATATTTGGTCACTATTATGGTGATCGCTGTTTCCTTTAGTTGGGCAGTTTGACTCTTTGCTTTTTACATGTTTGTGGTCTTTGTAGCAGTGTTTACCAAAACATCATTTGTTACAAAGAAACCATAAACAAAGATGGTCAGGTAATATAGTTTTCATCATTATAAATTCTGATTCAATTTGTGAATTTGAATTGAGGCAGGAAACAGGATTTGGAATTACAATGCAAATTTGAAAGGAAATAGAATTAATATTCAATTCAAAGAAATTCATATGCCCATAACTACAAACCGAGTTTGTTAAGACAAAATGTTGGCTTGTTTTATTCATTTGAAATGTGTAAAAAGCCCTTTTAGGGTTTATAAGCCGAATAACCTTTGCTGAATAACCTGACTGTTCTTGCTACACCAAATTTGACATCAATTTCTGATGCCAAACCTGCAGCATACATGACTTGACAGAATATTTCTCTGCATTATTATTTGAGCGCACAGAGTTTACCTCTATCAAACGATGCTTAGCAGACACAGGTTTGACGCCTACAGACTTTGTAAGCAAATGTCAAATTTAACAACCTTCATCTGTCACCTACATGCTTGGGTGAACGAGACCTTAGCTGTTTTTTTTCTCTCTCTCGTCTGACCAGAAAGTAGATGATTTGGACATACATTTTGGAAGTGCTTTTAAACTCTGATCTATTGAGTATCGTAGGAGGCCGTATCAACACTTGCATTTTGAGTGTATTTATTCATAAGATGAGCACGCTGGGCCATTCAGATGATGGATTACGCATGTGTTTTCTGAGTGTGAAGGCTTCCTCCATCCGCATTAAAATCTGATTTGATCATTAGGTCGTTCATTGTGTCTTGTGCTCAGAGTGGCCTTGCGCAGAACATAAACTGTGTTGATTCCTCTAGTGGACAAAGAGAAGTAGATTTGCATTAGCAGAAAGAAAAACAGTGCTTGCAAGCTAGCAAAAGAAGTTAAAGTTTCAGGCCATTTCAGGTTTTAGTGCTTTGGTTCTGAGTAAATTAAATGTTGAGGAGTGAGTAAAAACTGCAGGGCGACTCACTTTTCTACATATTTCATTAGAAATCCAGCAGCTCAGCTATTTTCAAAAAGGTGTAGCTTTTCCAATAACAAGCTACTTTAATGAGTTGCAGAGTAGTAGCTTCACATGGTATCACAAACTGCCAAATACTCTTGTAAAATGCGATCTCTCTCTCTCTCTTTCTCTCAAAGGAACATTGGGAAGTCCAGTTCATTTAGGCAGTGTGAACTGTTTTGTTTGACAGTTCATGTAAATTTTTTTTTTTTTTTTAAAGAAGTGCTTACATGGCATTTTCATTTTGTGTCTTGGTTTTTACAGCTACATATTCCAATGCTGCTGTTTGTCACTATGTTTCCAAATCAGTTATAAAAGTTAGTGTTTTTTTAGTTGAATTATTTGTATTTAATGTATATTTTTCTGTTCAATGTTAATGCTATCACCTAGATGCTAGATACATTTTGCTCTAATTCAATTATATATGTTTAATTCATAATATCAATAATTAGGTCTTTTAAAAGTTATTCAAAGTAGCTTCAAAGATACTTTTTATTTGTGTAGCTTGTATTGTAGCTAACAACTTACAGTTTCAGAGTTACAGTTACATTCCCAACATTGCCATGAAGAGAATCATAACACAACAGACTCCATCCAAAATCTTTTCTGACTAAATGCAGAGATAGAGGTTATATTGATGCAAAAGACAAAAGACCAAACACAATTCAATATGCAAATGGACTCCGAATGCAAATGTTATAGTTATGTCATAATTGTCAATCAGATTTTAAATGCAAGAATGCTATTAAAGCTAAATGACACACTATAACTGTACACTTATGCACATGCACTCAGCCGTGTAGTGTGTGACCGTTATAAGGTTATTTTGTCATATTAGCCCCTCCCCCTCTGCTACACAATTAAAGCTGTGACAGTTGAGTTCATCAAGTGTCCAACATTCCACACTTCGTTTCCCCCCCGGTTAATTAAGTGCATCTTCTGTGTATTTAAAGTGCACATTTTCTATTTGGAATTTTCAGTGTGAACACATTACTCACACTGTTTATACTACAAAATGGCATAGAATAGTAAGTATGCAAATTAGGACACACCCCAAGTTTAGACTTACAAGCTTAAATTTCCTTGAAGTCCCCTTGTGGTCAATAATTTTATCCCTTAAAACTCATCTTTGATCACCAAAATTACATATTTAAACATTTTTTCCTGTGAAAAAAAAAAAATCTTCATGCCCTAAAATAGCTTGAATGTAACTCTACACCCTTGCCTCATTTAGTATACGTGGATCTATGAATATACTAGGGTGACCATTTGTGCCATTTTCCCAGGACGCGTCCTGTCCAGGATTTCTAAATTGCCTAAAATGGCTTGGGCCCTTGCCTCTTTAATCGTGAAAGTGGTCATATCGATGTGCCCCCGGAACGCGATTTAGGAACGTGATTTCTACACGGAGGTCTGTGCAAGCCACTGTTCTTATTGACAGTCTTCATGCAATGCATTAAAATGTTGTCGTATTTGCAATGCTTTGACCGTTCTCTGTAGATCCAGCCTTCTCGCAAGCCACGATTGGTCGATTATGTATAATGCACGCTATTGGTCAAATTAATTTTCAGTCATTACCTTTCACAAATATGAAAAACAAAACTGGGACATTTTATGCATCCTGGACAGGATGCGTCCTGGGAAAATGGCACATATGGTCACCCTAAAATATGCTAATTAGCCCGCCTCCATGCACAAGCTCAGAGATCCACTTGGTCAACTTACTGAGATAAACGATACACAATGGTATCATTTTTTTTACAACATGGGACACATGACGGTAACTAATATGATTAGCCTTTGGCTTGACTAATATCAAACAGCTGCAAATAAAATGTTGCTAATGTTACACAAACCATGTCAAACAGCTGCCTTCTATAAATCAGCATCCTTAGAAACGCTTTGAACAACTCAGAACGTCAGTGGAGAAAGGCGTATAGTTCATCTTAATATCATAATATACATCATACAACCGCTATATTGCTAAACGTAACTGATTTTTCACATCAACAGAAAAATATACTCGGATAACCTGGCTTTTCTTGAGACTCCCCTGATTCAGAGCGGTCATGGTTAAGGATATGCTAAAGCCCGCAGACATGTTGATGTGATTGATTACAAGGTAGTTTGTGACGTAAGAAACACCAGCAATTTTCTTTAGATCACTGCAGTTTTAAATAGAAAATACTATGAATTTGCACATAGTTTGTCTTAAAGCATATTAAAAACACCACATAAACATATAAACAACATTAAAAACTTGATTTTCACCACAGGGGGACTTCAATTAAATTAATTAAGTCCAACTACGGCTGAAAATTAAGTTTTAATGAATCTGCACATTATGCAGAGATTGCATAAGTCTAGTCTTGATTTCAAATAATTTGATGTGTTAATCAGAAAGAAACAAATGTACGAAATTTTAGTAAATCAAAGAAATGTATTTTTAGCTTTACTGAGTGAGCTGACCTTTTGAAGCTCTGTATGTTCAAGGTTTGATTTACTGTGTAATTTATGACCCTTCGGTGTGTGTGTGTGTATAAAGGTTCTTGTAATTGTGGTTCAGTAAGGGTTGACAGAGCGCAATGTTAATCCCACACACACAGAAGCACAAAAGAACACTTGACATTTTCAAGCAGGAGGATTACTCACCAATTCAATTATATCTCTTGGTATCTCCTCGTTTCTCTCTGTTCTTCTTAAACCCTGTACAGTTAATAAACAGCCCTGGTGTAGGAACAATCCACAGTCCTCTGTGACTCTCTACAACTTATCAAGAAACCTAAACTCTTTCCACTGAGGCCTTGAGATCCTTGTGTGTGGATCAGATTTTGCCTGACTAAAAGTGCCCATTGAGGTAGTAAAGCTACACTATGTGGATCAGCCAACAGCCCTCAAAAGGATGAAAAATTAGTAATTATATAAAATAATATCTTAATGAGAATGTAATGCAGAAATTGTCCTGTGAGAGTTACATTTAGAGGAAAAATAATGTACAGAAACAGTTCACGACAAGTCTTAAATTTTAAAAAGCAAAACGGAGCACAACCCATGAGTCTCAAGACATGTTCTTCAAAGCTTCAAGTCTGTACATTTTTTTTAAAGACATGGCACTCATGGTGCAACATGATATGATGTCACGCAATGACCAAAGACACCCATGTATGCGTGCAGAGATTAATTAAAAACAACAATCATTTAAATAATATCAAAGCAATTTAATAAGATAATGATAAATATTATCAATTAAATATTCAATATTTAATATCAATTAAATAAGCCCCTGATATATAGGAAAGACCTACGTTGGGAAATATATAGATAAAATATACAGAGTAATTAAATAATAAAAATATAATATATAAATATATATTATACATACATTTAAAATTATATATCATACCAACTCTCAAAATGATTTTAGCATGGTAATGAATATGGTAATGTTAAAGGGTTAGTTCACCCAAAAATGAAAATTCTGTCATTTATTACTCACCCTCGTGCCGTTTTACACCCGTAAGACCTTCGTTCATCTTCGGAACACAAATTAAGATATTTTTGTTTAAATCCGATGGCTCCGTGAGGCCTACATAGGGAGCAATGACATTTCCTCTCTCAAGATCCATTAATGTACTAAAAACATAATTAAATCAGTTCATGTGAGTACAGTGGTTCAATATTAATATTATAAAGCGACGAGAATATTTTTGGTGCGCCAAAAAAAAACAAAATAACGACTTATTTAGTGATGGCCGATTTCAAAACACTGCTTCAGGAAGATTCGGAGCGTAATGAATCAGCGTGTCGAATCATGATTCGGATCGCGTGTCAAACCGCCAAACTGCTGAAATCACGTGACTTTGGCGCTCCGAACTGCGGATTCGACACGCTGATTCATTACTAATCCATCACTAAATAATTTGTCATTTTGTTTTTTTTGGCGCACCAAAAATATTCTCGTCGGTTTATAATATTAATATTGAACCACTGTACTCACGTGAACTGATTTAAATGTGTTTTTTGTACATTAATGGATCTTGAGTGAGGAAATGTCATTGCTCCCTATGTAGGCCTCACGGACAAAATTAAACAAAAATATCTCAATTTGCGTTCCGAAGATTAACAAAGGTCTTACGGGTCTGGAACGGCATGAGCGTGAGTAATAAATGACAGAATTTTCATTTTTGGGTGAACTAACCCTTTAATGTATTTGGTGTTGATGGACTAGATCTGCTGCTGCTGTTGATTATTGCTGCTGCAGAGCAAGTTTAGCCTTGCTACTGCTAATAGATACACAGACACACTGCTGTGAGCATGTAAGATATGCTGCTGCTGCATAAATAGACACAAATAAATCCTGTAGCAGATCTAGGCAGGTGGAGCTGGGGAGGTGGAGGGGTTCAGAGGAACTCTGATAGCCTACAGCAAACACTGTATTCTATTTAAATGTTGAGTAAGCGCAAACCCTCGTTTGGCGTTAAAAAACTACTGTTGGGATTTACTAAAGACACGAAATTAGGCGTGGAAAATTAGTTGTTTTTGTGGCTGACCTTATTGCATATGCATTTCTAGGAGTTTTTCTTTCAAATGCAAAACTTATGGGAGGAGAGTATTTAAATGAATCATGCAACACGATTTACTAATGTTTGTGCTAGTCAATTTACTGGTATTTGCGCCATTATTTAACGCCCAAAAAAAAGCATGTCTTAACCCATTTTGCAACATGGCTGCAATTGTTGCTGCTAGGATGAGACACCGCAGAGAACAGAGAGCGTGTGGTAGAAGGGAGAAAATATTTTCCACTTGTATTAATTTCTTTGGAATGCCAGAGGAAGACGTTATCTGAACATATCGCTAGCCAAGCCATGTTGGCCTATATATATGTATATGTACATGTTTGTCAGATTACACGTAACAAGTTGTGCCTGTGTTGACCCGCACCTGATGAGCATCAGCTCTGCTTATTTGCGACCCAACGCTAATTTGTGCTGCTCTTGATAGATTGCATTGGTCATTATGTAAATGATTTGACCGCGTCTGTGTTCTTTAATTTGCGCGTCAGCAGTAGATCACACGCAAAACTTGCCACTCCCTTTGGTGCATTTGTGGAATTGCGCTCTCACGCTAATATGCCCCGTTTAGTAAATCTGACCCTATGACTGGATCATTCTTGCTGTGATTATTATGTTTCTAGCAATGTATATGTTTGGCAACAGTTCTTCTAACCCTAATTAATAGAGTGTGTAGTTTTCATTTCTTACACAAACATGTTGGAAGATGTATCATGGCCATATTCCAGGAATACAAAGCCAAGATTCATCAGGCTCAAATTGTGAAAGAATGGTTGTGATGGAGCATAAAAATCATTTTCACACATGAATTGGTACCTCTGAGTCCAGACCTTATATATATAACCTAAACTTTAATTTTATTATAAACGTGTGATTACACACCTTTAACCGCACATTAATATTGAGGCAAATTGCTGTGCTGCCTATCAACTGTAAACAACCTAAAGTGTTAAAATCACTATAATGCACAACCTCTCGTGGCTCATTGCTTTGTTTCTTCTTCATCATCTTGCCTGCGTTCACAGAGGAACACAAACGCTGCAAATCATCTGCTGTTGTCTGTGTGTTTATCGCTGGTAACAATCTCAAGAACAGCTACTGTTTGTCTTGTGTCAGTGTTTTATAGGCTGCTTGCATTGATTTCTAGTCTGCACGTGAACGACTCTTTAAATATATCCCCGTTCTTTATTTAAACTTTCCATTAATAAGGCCAGAAAAGTTAGTTCTGATTGTTATTCATCTGTTCTACCTCACAAAACACTACATGCAGACTCTATACACACATTCAGCATCAAATGTGCTTGAAAAGTGTGCTTGCGCTTATTTCTTTAAAATAAATGACACTTGCTTTGATGTTATCTAACGCAGTGTCATTCTGACAGTGATTTATATATTGCTTAGACGCACTTTATTTTGTTTATTTTACGTTTATTTTGGTGCAGCTGGATCCTTCACTTTATAAGTGACATTCTCTGGAGGCCTTGTCTTGGTGACCCTGCAGTTTGAAGTTCAGGTAAAGCGTTGTGATTTTAATGTGCTGTGACTGAAATCTTTAATAATGAAGATGCTCTTACGTAATGTGTGATTATTTCGATGGTGTGGGATGAGAAGGCCACGACAGCGATACTCCCTGAGGAGCTGACGCACCTGTTTCAAACACCTTGAACTCCTGCGTCCCTCCGCTGCAGGAACACTGAGTAATCGACCCTCACCATCTCTCGCCTTCATTACAGTTAAAGCGAGAGTTCACCCAAAAATTACAATGTAGTTTTAATCACCCTCATGACGTTACAAACCCGTAGGCTGTCATTCCAAACCCATTTTTCTGTTAAAAACACAAAAGAAGAAATATTTTATAAATCTTCACACATAAAGTTACAATGTCTATCAAGCTTCAAAAAATTAACAAGATGTCCACTTGTCTGCAGATTGTTGTGCATATTAGCGATTCAAGTGTAGGAGAAACACTTGGTTACACAATCAGGATAACACAATCTACAATATGTGGCTGGTGTGAGGAAAGAGTTTGGCTCAGATTCAAACAGAAATTCTTCTTTTAATGACTTTTTTTGACATTATTGCCCTCAATAAAAAAAAAGTATCAAAATGAATTCTAAATTAGAAATGAAAACCGTGCTCAGCATAAATGATGTGTATGCATGAATGGGACTTTAATGCGTTTCATGTTTTTTTCTTTCATTTTTCAAACATGAAGTGATTCTGAAGAAAGTGTGGTGTTTGCTCATGCAAAAGCTGGCAATTGAATGCTAAAGTGTTCTGTTGGAAAAATAAAGGTTTCAAAAAGGGGGGTTTCATAGTGATACCATAGAAGAACCA
This sequence comes from Ctenopharyngodon idella, assembly GCF_019924925.1. Taxonomy (NCBI): domain Eukaryota; kingdom Metazoa; phylum Chordata; class Actinopteri; order Cypriniformes; family Xenocyprididae; genus Ctenopharyngodon; species Ctenopharyngodon idella. The sequence continues at coordinate 42,241,383 of NC_067220.1, forward strand.
TTCTGGGTTCCCCAAAGAACCTTTTAGTAAACGGTTCTTAAAAGAACCATTTTTTTTTCTTCTTAAGGTGAAGAACATTTTTTTATAATCTAAAGAACATTTTTTCCATTATAAAGAATCTTTTGTGAAAATGCAAAGGTTTCATGGATGTTAAATGTACTTCATGGAACCATTGATGCCAATAAAGAAACTTTATTTTTAAGAGTGTAGTGTGTTCTGGGTTGCTGGCTGGTTGTTTACTCAAGTCTCTGTGATCTTCTGGTCTCTATCTATGGTTCGGGTCCCTTCTTCAATGTAAATCTGGGACTGTTTTATGGCCTCTCCTCAACACTCTTAAAAATATTGGCTCTTTATTGGCATCAATGTTTCCATGAAGAACCTTTAACATTAAAGGAAACTTTCAATTCCACAAAAGGTTCTTTATGGTGGAAAAAGGTTCTTTAGAATTTTAAAATGTTCTTCACATATAGGGGCCATTTACACAACAGTGTTTTCAACTAAAAATTAAAAACTTTTATGCGTTTTGGCCGCTCATTTACACGACAACGTGGTGGGAAACGCAAACTTTTGAAAACGGGTTTCAAAGTGCAAATTTTTGAAAAAGATCTCCATGTATACTACAAAAACACGATTTTGTGACGGTGACGTCATGCGTGTGCATATTACATGTTTGTTCAGTCTATAGACACATAGGGCCCTATTTTAATGATGTAAGCACATTGTCTGAAGCGCATGGCGCAGGTGCACTGTCCGAATCCTCTTTTGCTAGTTTAACGTTGTCTCACCAGATGCATGGTCCAAAAGGGTGTGTTTTGGGCATAACGTTCAATAAACCAATCAGAAACCAATCCCATTCCCTTTAAAAGCCAGGTGCACTCGCGCCATGGCAGATTCACTATTTACATGGCAGAATTTGCAAGCGGAAAGACTGAACGCTTCTCCAGAGAGGAATCCTTTTATTTTTAATATTTGGCATGTTTGTGTGCTGCTGCATGTCCCTGTGTGTGTGACAATCAGAGTGTACACGTGTTGTACACCCTCCTATAGGTGCATATTACTAACGCGCCCTTTAAATAACAACAAAAAATAAATAAATATTGCACCATTGACTTTAGACCAGGTTTCAGTTGGTCAATGGCGCAGTCTATTTCAGTTGCCTCAAAATAGCAACATGCCAACAATGCACCTGAACACACCTCGTTTTCAGACCAGCACGCCCACGGGCGAACAGATTAGTACAAGTGCATTTGTTATTTAAACAACGTGGCGCTGGACGTGAAAATGATAACTGCGTCGGGCTGAAACTAGCAAAAAACAGATGTATGATAGGGCCCGTAGTGTTTCTTAACAAAGTGACCTCGCCAACTACAGGCCTGGCATGAATAATACAGCAGTTTTAATTGTTTTTGCGGATCTGTGTGAACGGGATCATTTTGACAACATTGTCGTCTGTACCCCAAAAACTCAAAGGAAAATCTTTTCCATTTTTAATATATTGTTGTCGTGTAAACGTAGCCTGAGTTGTGAAGGTTCCTTTAAGATCTGTTCACTGAAAGGTTCTTTGGGAAATACAAAATGGTTCTTGTATCGCATCGCAAAAATACCCTTCTGGAACCTTTATTTTTCAGAGTGAACAAACAGCATTATTTGAGCTATAATTGGATCAGTAATGCGCTGAAGTTTAATATTGTTTATATCGCTAACCCTATTTGATCAAAAACCACTAACAACTGACTCAAAATGTCATGATTTGGATTCAAACTCATCAACCTCATGAGCACCACAGATGAATTCATAAGCGTGACCACGGCCCCAACAAAATGCTATAACTGTTCATTATTTTCACATCTGTATGCAAGTCCCCAGTGTGTTCATTTATGATGTTTCTATTAATGTGAGTCACCTGTCAGAAAGAACCCAAAAAAGCGGCTTAATTGCAGCTTTTTTGTTTTTATAACAGAGGAAGTGGAACTAATCCTACTTTGATTTGCATGTCAAGGTGCAAAAAGAACAAAGAAAAAGAATAAAATGTTCATGACGATCACATAATGATGATGGTACAACGAGAGCAATTGTTAAAAAGGAATAAAGTTTTCTCACCTGCGTTGACTCTTCCTTTCTCTCTTCTTTTTATTGAAATGTAAATCAATAAGGTTACAAGCAAGTTGGTGTTTAGCACTCTACAATCAAACTCATTTACATTTTAATGAGGATGAGAGAATACAGAGAAAAGGGGATAAAAAATGGATTGACTGCTTCATAGGAAGAGGGAGAGAAAGAGCAAATGAGCAGAAAAACTGAGGTGGGAGAGAATGAAAGACAAGGGAGAAAATTAGAAGGTTTTTAGGATGAAAGAAAAAGCGAGTTGAAGAGAGGATGAGCTGGACATTCAGCCCTCATAACAAAAAACTCATTTCACACCCCAAAATATTTACATTTGAAGAAAAAAAATTAAAGTTTGGTCAGAAAGTGTTTAAAGAATTGAAAGAAAGATTGTTTAAAGAAATTAATCAAATAAATGCAGCCTTCGTGAGCAGAAGATGCTTCTTTTTTTAAAAAACATTAAAAAATCTTACAGACCCCAAATGTTTGAACTGTAGTTATGGATAGATGACTTATCATTATTGCTTATTTCTGTGACTTTTTATCATCATGTGTTTGTTCTTATAGCTCTGTGCATCACAGACTTTACTGCCTAAATACTGAGTGTTACTACAATCACTTTGATGTAGAAGCTAGAGTCGTGCTATAATAGAGAGAATTCAGTTGCTAAAAAGGTTGCATGGATTACTCATCTTGAAGCGCTTCTTCATCTGTCGCCTTTTTATTGCATATTTTTGGACTAAGTGCATGTTTTCTTTTAAATGCATGCAGTTTGGACATTCCTGTTAATGGATTAGTTCACTTCAGAATTTAAATTTACTCACCCCCATGTCATCCAAGATGTTGATGTCTTTCTTTCTTCAGTTAAATAGAAATTAAGGTTTTTGAGGCAAACATTCCAGGATTTTTCTCCATTTAGTGGACTCCACTGGGGTTCAACAGGTTGAAGGTCCAAATTGCAGTTTTAGTGCAGCTTCAAAGATGGAGTTTTTTGCCCTACCGTGTTACTTCTGCCTACGTCATGCGTGACCTTTCCAACATGATTACGTAATGCGTGGCGCATCGCAGAGCAGTGCAAGACGAGCATTTGTGGTTAAAAAGTATATCACTTTTTTTTTTATTTAAGAAATTGACCAATCTTTTCGCTAGACAAGACCCTTATTACTCGGCTAGGATCATGTAGAGCCCTTTGAAAAAGCCCTGCACTGAAACTGACATTTGGACCTTCAACCCATTCAACTGTTGAAGTCCGCTATATGGAGAAAAATCCTGGAATGTTTTCCTCAAAAACCTTAATTTCATTTCGACTGAAGTAAAAGAAAGACATGAACATCTTGGATGGCATGGGGGATGAGTAAATTATCATGAAATTTTCATTCTGAAGTGAACTAATCCTTTAAGGTCAAAAATGAAGTCTGAACAGAAACAAATCCAAGAGATCCAACGTAAAAATACATAATTCTGTCATACAGTATTAAACTGTAGCTTATAGATAAACTGCCTTAATTTGATTTAACAGTTTTAATTGTATTTTTTACTGGCATTTTGTTTTTGACCTTCCATGCCACAAATGTCTCTAAACTCAGCTGATCCTGATAGTAACAAAAACTATGCACATTTATTTCATTTGTTTAAAACTCTCTGTGTAGGAACATGTATTTCTATCCTTGTGGGGATTCAAGTTTTAAAAACATCCCCAGATAAACAGCAAACCCTGACTGAAACTTTTTGTGGGGGTTCTCACAAAGACTCAAAATTGAATAAATAATACATGTATCACAACAAATAATTGGGTTATATTTTACGATTATTGGGTTATTATGATAATAGAAATCCATTTAGATGTGATTTAGATGGGAAGTCCTGATAAGACACAAGGATAAATATACATGTGTGTGAGAGAGGGCACTGTTTTCCGACATCTTGTAAACCACCAAATAAAACTCAATTAGATTGAAAACTAAATTCCTCTGGAGCGTCAGAAAACTGAAATGCATCTAACAGAGACTCGTCTCACCCTCCATCAGCTCCGAGTCACTTACGGTCCGTCTGCACAGCATGAATCTTTCAGACCCAAAAAAGGTAAGGGCTGATTGTAATAGAGAATGACACTCGTGTACATTCCAGTCACGCAGACTTAATCAAGATCACTTCTGAGAGTTCAAATATGTCTCCACTAGTTGTAAAC